>NC_053500.1:26612830-26914260 GCF_905171775.1 Rana temporaria | reverse complement strand
CTGGCTACCGGAAACCTGATTGGCTGAAGCGTCATTGAGGGCGGAAGAAGACATCGAGGCGAGGGTCGAGGACGTGGACGGCTGACTCCAGTAAAGGTAAGTGCCGGGCGGGGGGGGGGGGAAGGGGCACAGCGGCGACGAAGGGCACAAGCTGTCACTTGTAAGCACAGACGCTGGACTTTTGTGTTTTCAAGTAATAGTGGCCTGAGCCAGAGGTCGAGTTCCACCAAGTTCCAGCTGAAAAAAAGCCCTGCCTATACAAAATATCCAGAAGGGCCTTAAAGTTACTCTCAGAGATGTGGTTAAACACCTGCAGTATTCTGACTATCAATAATTAAAATAACTGAATTGCTTTTACCTAGCAAAAATATATAAAGACAGCCCTAACTTGCTGAAACAGTCCCAATATTTTCCCTTTGGCTAGTGAATGATGAAAAAGAAAAACAAATACTACCAATTTGTCTACGATTTTGTTTTTCTGTATTAATTGCTTTCTGTTTGTACGGGTTCTCTATCACTTTATTCAGTATATCACTATACTTGATAGGTGGCACCAGTTGGCTATGTTTACAATTTTTGGGTATCTTATGGCATGTTGGATGTGGATGGCCTTCTCTACTGTATGGGGATTTTCAGGATGCCTATAAAAACTTTGAGCCAAATTGTTTTCCCATGTGTGGTTCCTTTTTATGCAGATAGTTTCCCCTGTAGTACTTATGGCTATCACTTGTATCATGATGTTCAGGGATTTAATTCCCCACACAAATGAAAAAAAATATCAAGAAATGGTGGATTATATATGAACCAAATATATATGAACCTAACTGTATATTTGAAATAAAATCTTTATTATTTTGTGGAAATAACATGGTATGCGCAGATTTCTAGCAGTCACGGGCTGTGTTGTGTCCCTCCAGCCTGTGTTTTGGAATCGGAGGGAGGTAAAGCCTGTATTAATCTACATGTAATATCCCACCCTTCTTGTGTTTTAGCTGGTTAGTGGGCATGAAAGATGGAGGGCATGGCCTGTCACCTTCCTGTCCCAACATGACTGTACATCAGTGCACAAAGCAAGGTCCATAAAGACATGGATGAGCGAGTTTGGGGTGGAGGAACCTGACTGGCCTGCACAGACTCCTGACCTCAACCCGACAGCACACCTTTGAGATGAATAAAAGCGGAGACTGCAAGCCAGGCCTTCTTGTCCAACATCAGTGCCTGACCTCACAAATGCACTTCTGGAATACATTCCCATAGACACACTCCTAAACCTTGTGTATAGCCTTCCCAGAAGAGTTGAAGCTGTTATAGCTGCAAAGGGTGGGCCAACTCAATATTGAATCCTACGGACTAAGATTGAGATGCCATTAAAGTTCATGTGTGTGTAAAAGGCAGGAGTCCCAATACTTCATATGACTAGTGTTACTTGTACGAGCCAGGGGCAGAAGTCTACTGTAGCCTCCCCTCTTTACTTTTTAGGTAACTAGACTACACTAGAATATACTAGTTATTATTTTAGTTGTTTTTTTGGAAGGGCGAGGGAGGCAGCATTCAGGGGGTCAAGTCCTGGGGAAAAAAAGTGTGGGAACTCCCACCCAAGATCCACTCCCCCAGCAAAAAAAAAAAAAAAAAAATCGTATGCTCATATGCATAATTACTAAACTGCATGTTTTTTTGTTTTTTTTTCCGATACACTGTACCTTAGTAATCCTTTATGTTACTGGCCGCTTCCTGTATATGGATTCATCGGGTAGTGTGCGGGTATTCCGTCACTTCCTCGATGCCGCAATGTCTCCTGGAAGCTTTTGTCATTGTTCCCAGGAGACATTGCGGAGGTCTGTGCAAGTTAACGCGGGATTTAGAAAGAACTATAAGCAAGTCCTTTCTAAATCCCACGATAACTCGCGGCAGACCTCCGCAATGTCTTGTGGGAACAATGACAAAAGCTCCCAGGAGACATTGCGGCATCGAGGAAGTGATGGAATACCTGATGAATCCATATACAGGAAGCGGCCAGTAACAAAGGATTACTAAGGTTCGCCTGCCCCTGACAGTGACTTGAGCTGAACATCGCCGCTTAGTGAAGGATCGGCTCGGGCGGCTCAGCTGCTCTAGTCCTGCAAAGGGAACTGCGTTTCTGCTGTGAAAAAAGTGCAGGGACTCCATTCCCACGCGTTCTCTCAGGACTTGAGCCCTGGCAGCATTCCTTCCACTGACCTTCAAAGAGACCTGAAAATTATTTCTAGGGCGTGTGGAGGTAAAAGGGTTGAAAAAGGCTGCTCTAAGGAGTAACTTCAACTTACCGTAAACGTTATCGGCGTATACCGCGCACTTTTTTCCCCTGAAAATAGGGGGAAAATCACGGGTGCGCGCTATACGCCGATAGCATACCTCGGAGCTGAAGAAGGGGGATGAGCGCCCGCTGGAAATCACTGAGCCGTGACTGGAGAGGAGGGGCTTTCATGGCAGCGTGTTTGGGAAATACACGAGGGTGTGCATGACGTCACGGGCTGCAGCCAATCCCGTAGCGGGGGTGTGTGGCGTTCGGAGGAAGAGCCCAGCTCCAATAGCAGGCAAACTTCGTGTCTCTCCCTTCCAGTGTCATCTGGAACAGACTCCCTCCAGAGGTGGTTCTGGCCAGCTCAGTAGATTGCTTTAAAAAAGGTCTGGATTCTTTCCTAAATGTACAGAATATAACTGAGTACTAAGATTTGTAGGTATAGTTGATCCAGGGTAAATCCGATTGCCTCTCGGGGGATCAGGAAGGAATTTTTTCCCCTGCTGTAGCAAATTGGATCATGCTCCGCTGGGGTTTTTTGCCTTCCTCTGGATCAACTGTGGGTATGGAGTTGGGTGTATAGGATTTTACTGTGTTTTTTTATTTTGTTTTTTGTGGTTGAACTGGATGGACTTGTGTCTTTTTTCAACCTGACTAACTATGTAACTATCTGCAGGCTCTGCTGTGTACATCCCATATGGCGTGCGCCGTGTGGTAGAATGACTCCTATGAAGCTCACGTCACACACGCACAGTCCCGCCTCCGCCACCAGCATTGGACCAGTGTTCTGTCTGTCACAGGAGATGGTCCAATGCTGATGGCGGAGGCGGGACTGTGTGTGTGTAATGTGACAGCCGAGTGAGAGGCAAGTGGAGATGACGGCTCGGTGAGGGGGCACTCGTCCCCCTCCTTCCATTCCTCACAGTTGCCCCCAGTTCCTTCCAGAAAGATACTTACCTCATTCCGCACTGTCACCAACTCCCCTGGCAACCAGCACTCTCTCCTGCTTTCAGTGCAGGACTACTGTACACTACGGTGACATTAAGAATCTTTCAGGCAGTAAAAAGAAGCAACTAAGGGGGGCCTGCCATACAATGCAGAGAAAGCCTGCAGGAGCAAGGAAGATAAGTGTTTTACCTTATTCCAATCCCCCTGAACCAAACTGGCATTCAACTATGTGGAGGGAAACCCAGCTAGAATATACTCTCTGAGTTGCTTGCTGTACATTGCTGCTTATCTTATATTTAATTTTAACAGCATTTACTATTTGGACTAAAAAAAAATAGTTTTTCCAGAAAATTCCCTCTTAAAATTGGGGTGCGCGTTATACGCCTGTGCGCGTTATACGACGATAAATACGATACAATACTGGCTTTTGAATAAAAATGTGCCTCCACTGCTGCTTTATATTTAAAAAGTAGAGAAAGCCATAAAAAAATAAAAAAAAGCCATGAATAGCAATATGAACATTTACATACCAAGGTGTTCTTGCCTAATGAGACCTGCCCCGGACACATCCTGCTGTTTTTCCGGCACGTGTCTGGGTTGCTTATGACATTGATGTCTTGTGCTGCTGTACATCGTGTCGCTCTCTTTCCCATCAGGTATAGAAATTTAAAAAAAGGAAATTCTTGGCATGAAACATTCGAAAGAGAAAGGTCTTGGCAGGTGACATTGGTAGAAATTAAGCCAAAGCTTGGGGGGGGGGGATAAAGCTGTAAAATATGAAGGCTGTTGTCATTCTTTTCTACTGCTCTCTGTGTCACTGTTAGTAAATTCCTTCTGCCTGCCTGTCCTTAAAACTGTGGAGAGCAGGTCTGTTCCCAATGGGGGGAGAGGTCTTCAGCATGGGACACAGCAATAAAAGCAAGACAGAGGCTTGTTTTAAAATACCCTCCTTCTACTTATGCTGTCCAACCTGTGTTAAAAAAATATGTACACTTACCGATTGTCAGCCCGCTCCAGTCCAGTCACATGATAGGCAGCTGCTGCAGGGGAAAGGATGGAGAGCTACGCAGACAACGGCTGGGACATGAGAGGCTATGGTGATGTCACTGGTCTTGGAATTCCCAGGTATTGTTGAACACTTCCTCCCTGTAGCCACTGCTTACTGATACGTGGTATCATGTGACCAGACTGGAATAGGCAAGTATACACTAGATATGTGCATTCCCGTTCGTACGAATGTTATTTTCGTACGAAAATGTTCATTTTCGTACCCGCAGAATAATGTGTACATACGAAAAATTAAAGCACCAAAATACGAAAACTACGGGATTACGAATGAGCCGCATAACGAACAACCGCAAATACGAACGACCGATCTGACGAAAATACGACAAAACGAAAACGGCAAAAGAACGAAAATGACATCTATAAACAAAAGATTTGCATTCTGTATCCTGTTTGAATCCCCTCTCTGCTCGTATCCTCAGCCGCATGTTCACACGGCATACACAACAAAAGATTTGCATTCTGTATCTTGTTTGAATCCCCTCTCTGTTCGTATCCACAGCCGTATGTTCACACGACATCCACAACAAAAGATTGTATTCTGTATCCTGTTTGAATCCCCTCTCTGCTCGTATCCTCAGCCGCATGTCCACATGACACCTACAACAAAAGATTTGCACTCTGTATCTTGTTTGAATCCCCTCTCTGTTCGTATCCTCAGCCGTATGTTCACACGACATCCACAACAAAAGACTGTATTCTGTATCTTGTTTGAATCCCTTCTCTGTTCGCACCCTCAGTCGTATGCTTATACGACATCCACAAAAAAAGACCCACACCCCTGTATTTTGAATTCCTTTTTTCTGTTCGTATTTTTGATTCAACAGAATGCAAATCTTTTGCCACAGATGTCACACAAACACACGACCGAAAACACCAAAAGAAAAAGGACCCCAAACACAGAATGCAAATCCCTTGCCACAGATGTAATTTTTGTTTTTTTGAAAGGGCAGTGAGTGAAGTTAGCAGCTTCTCTTTTGTGCTGAGTAGTACAGTAAAGCCAAATAAACTTTTCTGTGGATTTTCATCTGAAGGGAGATCAGTTGGCCAGACTTTTGAACCCAAAAATGGTTTTCTGATGGAGTTTAAAAACGAACGAATTTTCTGAGAACGAACGCAAAACGATCGTTTTTATGTTTGTTGTTAAAAAAGTCTGACCAAGTGTATGGGGTTTAACAATCGTTAATATGGATGAGCCGCGTGTTGAAAGTGCCGCGAATCCCGCGATATATTTACGAAAGTACAAAATGACTAAAATCCTTTTTCTGTTCGTATCTTTAGTCGCATGCCCACATGACATCCACAACTAATGGTCATAGATGTCTCACGAACACACGACCGAAAACACGAACAGAAAAAGGAATCCAAAACACAGAATGCAAATCATTGACGAAAATTATTGTCTAACAAGTAACGAACATGAATTAAACAGAATAACGAACCATCCCGCATGTACGAAAATAAAATGGTAATGAAAATACGAAACGATCGGAATATGAAAAAATCTCTTGTACGAAAAACGAACGGGAACGAACAGGAAAACGGGCGTCTTACGAAAAACGGAAACGAACCTACGGAACGATATGAAACAGAACAAAAAAAAAATAGAAAACATTTTCTGTGCACATGTCTAGTATACACATTAGTTAGGCAGCATAGGCAGCAGGAGGGATTACCTGTAATATTAAGTAAATAAATGTAGTATACCAATAAAAGTTTGTTAAAACATTAATACTACTTATTATACACCCCCATAGTTCCCCAAAAGCTGCTACTAATATGGCTGGATTTATTGGTATTGTATAGTGTTATAAAGTAATAGTTATTTTATTTTAGATTTTTTTGTATAATCTCTTTTTATTGAAAGTTTTCAAATAAACATACAGAGGTCTGATAAACTCAGATAGTTTACAATTGTACAGGGTTTTAAAAGCTTTAAAAAAATATACAAAAGTTCCAAAAGGCACAGTTTCAGGGGTGCACCAAGCCATATACTGCACTGGGATCGAACTAGAGCAACTGAAAGGCCCATCTGGTCCAAAGTGCAATAGAATAGTAGACCAGTGTTGTGGCAGTACAATAGAAGTGTTCAGACCCACAAATAGCCAAAACATAATAAACGAACAGAGGAAAATAAGGAGAATAATTTTTTTTTGAAGGAAAGGACTGGACAACAACGATTCTTCACAGTAAACAGCAAATGCGCAACAACCTTAATCTTAGTACCAAGCTCATAAACCTGAAGGAATCAACCTTGGTATATCCACGTGCCAACTGGAAACTGTTACAAGTCATGGCAGGGCATGTGCAAAAACAAAAAGGACCCTCCCTGCCCCCAAGATTAGGGTGACCAGACATCTGCAGTTTACGGGGACAGTCCCTGGATGGAAGACACTGTCCCCGGCCCAAGTCTGTCCCTGGTTTTGTCCCCGGATTGGATTTGAACAGGTGCTGGGGCAATTTCAAAGACAGTCAGTGCAGAATAAAAAAAAATATCTGAATTACACCCCCCGCTCCACCGCACCTAGCTTCGGGGGGTGTATTTTCTTCCATTATCTGTGACCCTTTCTAAAGGTCATGTGCTGGTCGGAGCGGAGGGAATATTTCTTCAGTTTCGGGTGCATACCCATTCAGCTCCGCTCGCATGTTCTTCTGCCTTGGCTCAAGTCCCGGCCAGCCGCCTGCCTGCTTATCATCTTGCCTTCCCTGGCGGAGTGATCTTCCTCCGCTCCCCACCCAGTAGTAGCCAAGGGCCCAGAGAGTAAGACTTGACAGGCTGTGAGGTGGGGGCAGAGAGTCGCTTATTCCTAGTAAAAAAAAAAAAATATGTCCCCGGATTTCATTTTAAAAATCTGGTCACCTTACCCAAGACCCTTCTCATCCGATAATTCATGGGAGCAATAAATCCACCCAGCCCAAACATGAAACTTCTCCAGTGCTGCATGAACCCGGCATTCAGCCTCCATAATCTGATCCACTTCCCTCTTCCAGTCAGCCAGGGTTGGCAGGACACCTGTTTCCAAAGGCGTGGAATCAAACAGTGTGGTCTTCTGGATAAAAGGGAATATAAAATCCCCAAACTTCCTAATATTGGGGTATGACCACCAGAAATGCAGGAAAGTACCCCCTTTCATTGCAGCCCCGCCAACAGCTGTAATTTTTTAATATGTGTTTTCAGCCCTTTACCAAGCCCGGTACACGTGGAGTAAACTGCAAGTAGTTTGGCACTTTAAAATTAAATGTACACAATCAGATCATCATCCTCCTGACCATTTTAGGACACTCTTCTACTGTCATCGGAACATTTGTCTAATCTTTCTCCATTATCACTTAATTTAATAACCTGATGCGGCTGCCAGGTGACAGGCTCACACAGCAGATCACAAACTGCCAAATACCTCAGCTACAACAAATTAATGCAATGACAGCCATCCCGGGGGAATAGGAACGAAACATTTTGCAATAAAGGAGTTCAAGACTTAGTAATTTCCGCCTTGCAATCAGGATTCAACCAGCTAACATCATCGTCTACATACAGTAACACCTTCTGAACAAGGTGTTGGAAAAAAAGGACTGAATCATAAAATTATTCTTTGTTTTGGATAGAGTGGGGGAGGTTTAGAACCACTGTCAAGTTACTTATGACATCAGTGTTCTTGTTGTGCAGGGGTCACCAAATCTTTCAGGACAAGGGCCACATCAAATAGTTTATAAATATTTCCCGGCCGAATAAAAATCAGTTTTATAAAATGAGTGAAACAAAATGTAATTGAATGAATACTTTTTTACTGATATGATTTACAATTATTTACAATTGAGAAATAACTTCAATTAAACAAAACAGACAAATTCCAGATAACCCTAAAGCATGTCATACATCACAGCTCACAACTGTCCTTGATTTTGAGGGACTGTCCTCGATTTGGAACAAAGTCCCTCTGTCCTCCTCATTTGCCCCTCATTTTTGTCTAATGTATATACAGTTTATATAAAAATTCACGGTTTATCTTTTAAAAAGTGTTCCCCAGTGCTAAACCATTCATCTAATGTCTAAATTGCTGCATTTGTCAAGAGCCAATATAAAGGAATAAAAGTGGTAGAAAAAAAAAAAAAGCACTTGTGGGTTTAACTATTCATTTCTTTGTAGCATTCTTCTTTAAGGGGGCGTGGCAGGAAGCACATCCTATGCCAACATACTTTTGCTTAATAGGTGTCCTTCGTTCCCATTAAAAAAATGTTGAGCGGCATGCATACATGTGTAACACTGTGCAATGTTACTGTATTGCAGAACTGTTTTTCTGCCACAAGATGGCTGTGTCCTGCAACTTAATTCTTACACAACTCATACAGAAATGCTGAGAACTCTGGGACTTGTATGCTGTAAGCAAGATTATTTCATTCAGATCAGCAGGGGATGAACTACACCACCCATGAGGACTTGCAAAGGGGCTGGAGCATTTAAAAAAGGGAAAATCTTTGGAACAGTGAATGATGGGATAGACTGTGGTGGAGATTGGACAGAAGAGAGCAAAGCGGATCCACTAGGGCTCAGGCCGAGATTGGAACGAATCAGGAAGGTTCAAGGATCGCCAGAGAAGCTGATCATCCTGAAGGAGGCAGGTAGCGGAACCTGCAGGCAGAAGGACTGGGTCATCGCCTCTTTCACAGCCATCCCAGAGGACGAGAAGATGGCCCCTACACATAGAAGGTCATTGCTTCGCCCTGCACAGTTACAGTACAGGCCTATACCAGACACCAGAATTCACTCTGTGTCCCTGTTAGGAAGGAATTCTACACACACTTCAGACTTGGAAAAAATTAGCTAGCTAGTTTCCATATAAAAAGGGACATACTCCAGCTGAAATGGGTTTCCCCTGCTTTTCCTTCCAAAGCAATTCCTGTGATACTCAAATTGGATATCTTCCGAACAGAAAAAATGCTCAGTGCTCTGATTTAGAGAAAAGGACTCTGAAAAGGTAATGTGCTCACTGGCAAACTCTGTGGCAGACAAGAGAGAAAACAGAGCCTCCAAGTGCAGCATTCACAGACCATTTAGTCAATTGTAAATGGTCTACTCACAAGTAGATAGAAAAATAAGCACATTGTAATCCTTATTAGTTCGCTCTCTGGAACCAGAGGAGGTAGCCCCATGTCCATGTCCCTGGGGGTCCGGCCGGCGGCTCGTAAGGTTGGCTTCCAGCACTCGCCGCAGGATGTGGGTGGCAAGGAAGCTGGAGTCTCTGGGATGATGTCACTTCCGGGTGCAGAGTGAGAGGCAGCTTTGTGTTCGGAGCATGTATGCCCTTTCCTCCCCACACCCAGTGTTACAATTAAACAAAAAATGCAGCCGCGTGGAGCCACCCACCCAGCCGTGTCATTCATTCACAGAGTTCTGTGAATGGGAGAACAACAAGTACTGACAAGCCTTTGCAGTAGAGCTTGTAGTTCTCAATGAACTACCAGGGCATTAAGTGCCCTAGGTAGTGAATTGATGCTTCCCGTCAGTGTGTACCCGCTCATAAGAAAGATACATTGGCAGTCTGCAAGAGCCTGAAATTGCCCCTGTGATCTGCTGCAATGCTTTGCAGGCTCCTAGTAAAAAAAAAAAAAAAAATGTAATTAAATTAGTTAGTTTTTACCTGTATTTTTTTTACAAAGGTGAACGTATCCTTTAAACATCATTAACCACTTGAGATCCGCGCTATGGACGAAAGACGTCCACAGCGCGGCTCTCAAGTGCCGGGTGGACGTCCCTTTCATTTAGTGCCAATGTTTTGATTATATGATCTGGAACTTTATCTCATCCGGGCAAAAACATTTTCATGGAAATATATTTCTCAAACTCCCTACATACACCTAGGGCAGGGATAAGAAATTAGCGGACCTCCAGATGTTGCCAAACTACAAGTCCCATGAGGCATAGCGAGACTCTGACAGCATCAAGCATGACACCCAGAGGCAGAGGCATGATGGGACTTGTAGTTTGGCAACAGCTGGAGGTCCGCTAATTGCTTATCCCTGACCTAGGGGATGCTCAGACTTACAGTTTTCTTTATATTTTTTCCTTTAGATTTCCCAAAACCATATGAGGTCAAGCCTAACTTTCAAATTGTATGCAATCAGGCAGGACCTTGCACTACATAGTTGAAGATAAATCTAAAGGAAAATTCAAACAACAAAAGTTGTATAGCGTGTATCCAGCTTTAGGAGATATGAAGCATATATGGTGGACATGCCTTAAGGTTACCCAACTGTGGATAAGGGTCTTTAACATGGTCATTTTGGGGTTGCATATAAACTTGTGAAAAGATTCTTGGGAGGTGCTCGTACATTAACCGATAGAGGGCTCTACCAAACGAGAGCATACTCGTGATCCATATATTTTCGGGACGAAACAGATGATCACAAAAGCGTGGAAGACGCAAATTCACAATTTTCGACGAGGTGAAAAGTTGGGTGCACGCTACCCCGGTGAATGAGAAATTGATGGCGATATTAACCAATACACGCAATACATTTTTACGTACCTGACTGCCCTGGCTAGACTATTTCCCATGAACTGTACCTCAATTTGGTCCTATCTTTCTAGTTCAAGGACCCCTAGTTGAAAGGCCTTTTTTTTTTTAGAAACGAAGCGCATTGCATTTCCAGGCAGGGCTCTGACAATTGATTTTCTAACAATATAATGTCGCTCGGACCAATGGTTCTTCATTTCTACATCATTGTTTAATGTTGCGTATCTGCAGAGAGAAACTCCTCCTGAACTTGTTCACATTTTCGCATAGTATTTTTTTTTTTTTAATGTAACTGTCTACTCTTCATGTCATTTGTAACAATGAAATTCAAGTGAAAGAAATATATTTCTCAATAGCCACAAAGGATAGAAACCCATTTTGTGTGAAGTAAAATGCTTTTTGTAAACCCAGATATTGCTTTGTATACGTAGCAGTGAAATCATTACTGTGCTGTACAGAGAGTCAGGCTGTGGGAGAGGTTTCGGCAGATCCTCCTGTAGTTTTCCAGACCAGTCTGATGTGGATTAATTAATTTCCCTGACACAATTTCTCAGGAGGGAAACCCATCCTGCCGTTTGATTCAAATTAATATGGTGAAACAGTGCAATCTACAGACAAACAGATTTCACATGCTCACCTTCCAACGTTTCAACAGCAGAGAGAGCCTGAACTATGGCCCACACAGCTTTATTAAAAACATAGGCCCAGATTCTCAAAGGGCTTACGACGGCGCAACGCCATTTGCGCCGTCGTAAGTCCTAATCTGGGCCATCGTATCTATGCGACTGATTTTTAGAATCAGTTAGGCATAGATATCCATTAGATCTGACAGGCGTAAGGCTCTTACACTGTTAGATCTTAAATGCAATTTTGTTTCCCGCCGCTAGGTGTCGTCTCGTCGTTTTCCCCGTCGTCTATGCAAATTAGCTACTTACGCGAGATTCCCGAACGTACACGCGGTCGACGCAGTGAATTTACGACATTTTTGTAAGCGTAAACTTACCCCTGCTATATGAGGGGTAAGTTTACGAAGGTCTGTCGTATGCCATGTTAAGTATGGCGTCGGGTCAGCGTCGTCTTTTACCGTCGTTTACGTTGTTTTCCTAAGTCGTTCGCGAATAGGACTTTACGTCAATGACGCTCATGTCGGCGTCATTGACGTTTTCCGTCGTGAGCTGGAGCATGCACACTGGTCTATTTTTACGCCCGGCGCATGCGCAGTTCGATCGGCGCGGGGGCGCGCTTAGTTTAAATACAAGCCGCCCCCTTTGAATTACGCGGCCTTACGCCGGGCCATTTACACTACGCCGCCGCAAATTACGGAGCAAGTGCTTGGAGAATACGGCACTTGCTCCAGTAATTTGCGGTGGCGTAGTGTAAATGGCTTACGCTACGCCGCCGCGGATTCTACGAGAATCTGGCCCATAGAATCACAAAACATGCATTGATTGGTTCACATTATACAGATACACAGATACACCCACTCTACCCACCCCTCACCCATTCTACCCTCCTCCCCTGTGTGGCTTGTCCTTGGCATAAAACTTCTCATTGGTCAGTTCACATAAAAGGGTTTTTCCTATTCCATGTTCTTCTTGAAAATCCACGTGACATAAACGTTCTCTCAGTAAAGCAGACAAGAGAACAGCAGCGACTGGTCTGAAATACTTGAAACTCCTGCACAGTGTGCAAAAGTTTTTTTTTTAAGTTGGATTATTGCACAAATATAGATGAGAAATGCAAAGACCACCAAAATTCAACTTCACACTTCTTGACTGTAATTCAATGGCCATTTTTTTTTTTTTTTGTTAAGCAAGAGAGAAACTCACTGCTAGTAATTATAGTTCACTCTCCAGTAATGTCAATATTGTCAAACCATACAGAAATATACAAAATTCTCAGCAAAATTATCCTTTCACTGTTAAATGATTAGCTAATCACACCTTATTTAATATAGCCCGTTCCATATGCCAAAACACTCTTCCATGATAAAATCAGGAGCAGCTCTTTTCTTGTTATTCTTCTGCTGTAATCGTGTCAGCACCTCGAATCATCAAGATTCATACGAAAGCAAATCATAATATTATGGTCAGCGATCAC
This sequence comes from Rana temporaria, assembly GCF_905171775.1. NCBI lineage: Eukaryota > Metazoa > Chordata > Amphibia > Anura > Ranidae > Rana > Rana temporaria. The sequence goes on along the minus strand of NC_053500.1, from coordinate 26,901,354 downwards.
AGCTATGATTATTTAAATAAAGTGCTTGATTATTCACAGAAGGCCCAACATTGATTACAGTTATTGAAATGATTACTTTCACATGTCCAGGTTTAATATGTATTCTTGGTCTCTACTCACTGTAAGGGGTCCAAATGTTACGCTGAAAACTTTGGTTAGAGATTTAATCAGTTGAAATAAAACACTTCCACATTATAGCTGAAATTAGTATGTGCCTCCATTGCACGCCCTCGCTATGTACTGTTTACTATTACAGATGTTATATCAGAAAATAGAACCTCACTTGAGGATCTACTCCTATTATGTACCATGTTTTTCAAAGTGGAACTTCACCCAAAAGAGGAATCTCCACCATTTCCTACACCCTTATCTGCCACATTCGGATGGTATTTTTGTAATACCTGCAATAATATATATATCCTCTATTGTAACCTATAATATATATCGCTATTCCATAAATGTATTATGTGTCCCTTGTTTGCTAATATATATATATATATGACCAGAGTGTATTAGGCTTAGGGTATAATGCTAGTTATAAAGACTAACACAATTGCTAGCTAAACACATTGGGGCAGATCCACATACATACGCTGCACCCGGCGCAGATGTCAGATACGCTACGCCGCTGTAACTTACTTTGACTTGGTTTGAATCCTCAACGAATTTGCGCCGTAATTTACGGTGGCGTAGTGTATCTCTCGCGGCGTAAGGGCACAGAATTCAAATCGGGCGGGTAGGGGGCGTGTTTCATTCAAATGTAGCGCGTCCCCGTGCCAAAACGAACTGCGCATGCCCCGTCCGTCAAAACTCCCAGGGTGCATTGCTCCAAATGACGTCGCAAGGACGTCATTGTTTTCGACGTGAACGTAAATGGCGTCCAGCCCCATTCACGGACGACTTACGCAAACGACGTAAAATTTTCAAAATTATACGCGGGAACAACGGCCATACTTAACATTGAGTACGCCACCAGATAGCAGCTTTAACTATACGCCGGGAAAAGACGAACGGAAACGACGTAAAAAAATGCGACGGCTGCTCGTACGTTCGTGGATCGTCGGAAATAGCTAATTTGCATACTCGACGCGGATTACGATGGGAACGCCACCTAACGGACGTCGAAAAATTGCATCTAAGATCCGAAGACGTACGCCTGACGGATCTAACCCAGATGCCGTCGTATCTTGTTTATAGGTTTTAAAACAAAGATACGACAAGGGAATTTTGAAATTACGCCGGCGTATCAATAGATACGCCGGCGTACTTTCTTTGTGGATCTACCCCATTGCATTTATTTCCTTCAAAGTAGGAATATCACACTCTAACAACAGATATCTATACAGCCTATAACACTACTGGTAAAAATAATGAAAGATGCTTAACACTTCCTTTCGGCTATCTTCTCACTGACTGAGCTTGGGTGTTCAAAGAGAGGCCTTGGCTTTGACCACATGTCTTAGGCGCCAAAAATGGCCACCAGGATTCCATGAGGCCTTCACCAGCCGAGGTCCTCACTCAAACTTGCGTCGAAGAGAAAAGAGAGCTCTGTGTTTCAACCAAACTCACTCATCACTCATTCAAACTCCCTCCCATTGCCCGCCAATCGTTGCACATCCATGCTTGTTCTCGTTGTTAGCGATTGTCCTTCCCTACCTAGCCACTGGGGGCGATCTTGCCCATATAATCTTTAATAGAGGGCTAGTCTTTGATCATTGTAAGTATGTTGACATAGCACTTCCCTTTGTCTGTGGAGGTTCTTATCAGAGGATTTCGTAGACATTCTGAGTCGAGTGTTACAGATTACATTCCTGCGGGGGGGGGGGGGGGCATCCTATTCTCCAAGACATTGCTAGCCTCAGACTGGAACCAGAATATGTAAAAAATTCAGATATTATATTCTAAGCAACAATTTTATTTTGTATTTAATTATTATTATTTTTTTTGGGGGGGGGGGGTACCTAGTTTTGACAAGTACCTGCTCTCACTTCCACTCAGATCGCCTAGGAAATCCAAGCGGAAGTTCTCCCCACTCCCTGACCGCAGTTTTCTGGGCCAAAGCACAGAACGTTGCGGGTCCAGTCACAGAGCGCAGTGCAGCATATGCAGTAAGCAGCCAGCTGTGACGCCGCGAGAAATCACAGCCGACTTCACACTGTTAACATGCCAGTGCTGGGAGAATGGGGAAGTAACCATTTTGCGTGAGGACGATGTTTTCTCAAGTTCTCCAACTGCTTAAAGGGGTTGTAAAGGTTTGTTTTTTTATTTTCTAAATAGGTTCCTTTAAGCTAGTGCATTGTTGGTTCACTTACCCTTTCCTTTGATTTCCCCTCTAAATGTTATTTTTCTTTGTCTGAATTTCTCACTTCCTGTTCCTCCTCAGTAAGCTGTTCTGGCTGACTAACCACCGCTCGGATGATGGTGGCAAGCTTACTGTCAAAACAGCTCAGTCTTCCTGTATCGGACTCTATTCAGTTGTCGGTGTCGTGTCCAACCACCAATTTGTCAAAATCTCAGATTACTAAGGTTTTAAAATAGACCGGAAGTGACATGGTTGGAGTTTCTGATAAGTTGGAGATATTGACAGAACAGTACTGGATCCTTGGACAGGTGGCCGTTTATTAAAAGTCAGCAACTACAGTTTTTGTAGCTGCTGAATTAATTTTCACACACCTGAATGAAGCGTCTCTTTTTGTTTCTAGAACACCAAACTCCAGGCAATCAGCTAAATAACACAGTTGAAATATTTATACGGGATTAGTTTTGTCTATCATTAGATTTAGGATTCTGTGCAGGTAGCCAGATGTTTAACCTCCAGTGCAGAAGTAAAACTTAGAAGACCCCCACAGGCAGCTGACGGAACAATAAAGCAGCAGTACACCAGTGAGGCCATCCCTTTCCCACCTCCTCCTGTCAGCAAGTTACCTGTCAGCAAATGTGCATGCAGCAGAACCTAATTAGTGCCGTCTCTGCAAAGGGGTAACACAAGATGCTAAGATCAAGATGGATTCAGTTAATTAAACTGGTTGCATTTAAATACCATTTAAAAGAAGAATTCCAGGTATAGAGATATTTAATACATGGTTACATTGTTTCAAATTGGACCAAAGTAACTATATAGTGTGTGTGTAAGAGATTATATATATACACTCTCTCTCACACACACACACACACACACACACACACTATAATAAAAATTATATAATTTGTAGCACTACCCCCAGTGGAGCTGCTGGATGTTTGGGCGGTGTATTACCTCATGGCTCCTCCGAACTCCTAGGGGTGAATGATGTGTATTTCATATAGTGGAAGTAAAGGAATGTCCACGACAGGTGCTCTTTGCTGTGCTCTTTATTACCCAGCCGGGTAAAAACAATAACTTGTGGTGAGGAAAGGAAAGTGATGTACGTTTAATAAACCGTGATAAGCGGAGATCATGATGATCACGGCTGATCACTGCTTATCACAGAGCATTGCCGGTTTAATAAACTGTGATAAGGACGCTAGGCAAGACACCAAAACTGTAAGTAATAACAAATAAATAAAATTCAGGAATTTCACGTCCAGAGTAGGGGTGCGCGCTATACGCAGGTGCGCACAATAGGCTGATAAATACGGTATATATATATATATATGTGTATATATATATATATATATATATATATATATATATATATATATATATATATATATATATATATATATACACACACACACACACACACACACACACACACACACACACACACACACAGTATTTATATATATATATATATATATATATATGTAATTTTATATATATATATATATATATATATATATATATATATATATATATATATATGTTATCACATGTCTGAAAACATTAATTACATGTTCTTTTAAACGTTAGTTTCACTGTTTGAATTCGGCTGCACCATAATCTCACAATATCTCACGAGATTACAGGCAGTCCACCCAGTTTTACACAGATCTCGGCTGTTTTCAGAGAAAAAACTTCACCTCTGTTCACCATCTGAGAACTGAAGTTCTCAGTTTATTAAACCGGCTGCAGAGGAGATAATTCTCCTCATGAGAACTGCCGTGAACAGCCGTGAACTGAACGGAGAAAAAACTTCACAGTTTATTAAACGGACACCATAATGTGTTCCCCACACATCATGAGGATACCAGGAAAAGGCACCTGTTATCAAAAAAGAAGAAAAATACACATATGTATGCACTGAATTCTGAACCAAACATATAATCAATCAAAAAAAAAAAATGACTACAACTTATTTCAAACAAAAAAATATATATATGATTTTATATTTTGATTGATTATATGTTGGGTTCAGAATTCAGTGCATACATATGTGTATTTTTCTTCTTTTTTGATAACAGGTGCCTTTTCCTGGTATCCTCATGATGCCTGATGGCTCTGTTCCAATCATTATGCTAATTTCTATGTTGATGATTATTTAGTGAATGGGTATTTACCTTAGTTAATTCATTAACTGGTTCAGGTGATTTATGTGAATATATGTAGTGAACTTGTATCTTGATGTCATTTATGCTTTCGGTCTGAAGAAGGTTTTAGCCCGAAACTGAAACCTTGCATTAAAAGGAAAGTATGTAACTGTTTTCTAATTGTTTTGAATAAACATTCTATTTGTGCAGCAATCCCTCTCCTTTTTCTCTATACATGGCCCCTGGGAATGCCTGATTGCTTTGCACTTGCACCTGCCATGATGCACCTCATCCTCTTCAGTATTTTTCTCATAGGTGTGCGCAGCCAATTGAATTAGGGTGTGCACCCCAAAGCTCAAACACACACGTGCACACATATATATATATATATATATATATATATATATATATATATATATATATATATATATATATATATATATATACACACACACACACACCAATAGATAGATCAGTATGGCAAAGGGAAGTGTCATTAGAGCAGTGGACGATGTCAGTAGGGCAGAGGATGGGGTCAGAAGTTTATTTTTATTTTATAGTTTTGTATTTTTTTTGTTACAATTTATTAAAGTGGTTGTAAACCCACTATTTGGACTTTTACCTACAGGTAAGCCTATAATAAGGCTTACCTGTAGGTAAGGAGAATATCTCCTAAACCTGCACGGTTTAGGAGATATTCCCCCCGCAATGCGGGCGGGGCATGCGCAGGGGGGAATCCACGGCTGAAGGACCGGCATCCGCCGGACCCTGCCGATTTTAAATCTCCCGCGCGCATGCGCGGGAGTGACGTCATCGCCGCTCCAGCGAATCACAGCGCTGGAGCGGCGATACCCGGAAGACACGCCGGAGCAAGATGACATCCTGCTCGACGTGAACCAGGTAAGTGGTACACACCTCGTTCCGAGGTAAGTATTTCATAATAGGCTAGTATGCAGTGCATACTAGCCTATTATGCCTTTTGCATTGCAGGTTTGGGGAAAAAAAAAAAAGTTTATGCGGTTTACAACCGCTTTAAGAATAATGGGGGTCTTTGTTGTAGTATCAGGGCTCTAAATAGAAGTTTTTTCTCTTTTATTGGTTGAACTAGATGGGCTTTTTTCAGACAGAGAATTCCCAGTCTCTGTAGCCAAGCAGCAGAGGGAAATCTGTGAGGCACAGGGTGATTAGGGTGTGCCCAGGTACCAGCCTATTATTTTTCTAAATTATATTGTGTGTGTGTGTGTGTGTGTGTGTGTGTGTGTGTGTGTGTGTGTGTGTGTGTGTGTGTGTGTGTGTGTGTGTGTGTGTGTGTGTGTGTGTGTGTGTGTGTGTATATATATATATATATATATATATATATATATATATATATATATATATATATATATATATATATATATATATATATTTTTTTTTTTTTTTTTTTCTTTTTTTTGAGGGGTTAGCCTGGCAGCGGGTGGGTGTGACCCCCTGGAAGGGTTCAGCACACAAAAACACTAGGCACAGCAGACAGTGGTAGGAGGAAAACAAAAAGGTGCGGTTTTATTTGAACTAAATACAAATAAAAATGTGACAGAAAACAAAAGAAATACAAAAATAAATCCTGGTCAACTTGACCTGCTTGCTATTAACGTTGGTGTCCCTAACTAACAACTGGGTACAGCCTTGTGCTGCCCCAGTCCCTGACTCCCTGCTGTTTAAATCTCTAAGCAAAAGCCACACAGGCTTGGTCTCACCGCACAGAGATAACACTCCCCAGGTTGGAGCATCTCTCTGCATGCTGGGAGTTTTTGTAGAGGACCTAATGAGCCCACCTAATTAAGCTGGGCCCATCAAGTCCTCCAGCAGGACTCCCAGCACTCCCCCTAGAGGTATAAACTGGCATAAAGCCTGAACCTAGGTGATATATACATTGCATCCTGGATGCAACCAGGGAATTTAACCTGCCTGCTGCCACAATATATACATACACACACATACATCTACATCATATCTGGCTGATGCCCTTGGAAGCTGCAAATCATTGAAGCAGACACAGCTACTCCAGTGATTTCCACTTGCTTCTGGGGAATCCAGGAGTAGTGAAGAGATCCTGGAAGTAGAGGCACATGAGAGAGAAAAGAGGACTGCAGGAGAGAACACTGCTAAGAGACTCCAGGGAGGACAACTGGTCGCAGCTGGGAGGACTGGTGAGTGAAGCACAATCGGGGAGGCACGCCTGAGAGAACTGGGAGTTTGCAGTTTGAGATGGGTGCAGAACCAGAAGTGAGGACTGTGGTAAGGGCAGTGTAAAGAGGTCTTTGCAGCCAGGCTTGCTGGCAGGGCCTGAAGAGAGCCATCTGGGATTGTGCAGAGGACAGTTAGCACCTGAACTATTTCTACACCACAGGCGCCCAAGGTCCCTGCCCGCAAAAGGCAGTTCACTGACCTTTGTGGTGCTAGCTAGCCTGGAGGAGTGACAGTCTGCAGAAAGGGAAGTGCTGGAGGAGGGAAGGATACAAAGTCTTAAGCAAGAGTTTGTGCTGGAGAGAAGACTGGAGTGTATATAGAAGTCCCAAGCAAGTTGCACCCAACATTCCTGGGCATCCCATAATTCCCCATTCCCATCCAAATTCAATCCCCTCAATAAAAAACAAAAACAAAGCTTATGGATGTCCTAGCATGGGGGTGATCTGGTCATCAGTTTGTTAATCCGTTCCTGCGAGGAAGAGACACTTTGCTCAATACAACATCCCCGGTAGTAGGAAGCCGGCCCTGGTGGAGACCACTCAGAACGAGGCTTGAGGCACAGTTTGTATGCAGGCGAGGAGGGATGGATGACGTCAGTGGAAAGCCATGTGTTCATTGATCGTACATGCTGCGGATGACACGGCAGCCATTGATCTCCCACTACTTGCCATCCTGACAATTTTTTTTTTTTGAGGCCTCAGATACCACAGGAGACTGGTAGGCCAGGGACATGTGAGGGGTTGTCATAGCTTTATAAAAAGGAACAGGCAGCTGAATCCCTTCTATAACAAAACTGGGACACTTCTGAGAAAATGTAAACAAGCCCATAGCTTTGATCATGCCTATATATTTATTTACACACCATTACTGCCATGACTGTAGTTGTGGCAGCAGTAAACAGGTAAGTGTAATGGGAAGCCTCACAGACGAATGGAGAATTGCCAAATGAATGGTTGAGTCAAGTTAAGTTAAAAACTTTGAAATGCATACAGGAAGTCTAAATTCCCACACCATCAATGCCATCCCCTATGGGAAATTTATTCGAGCTAGACGTAATTGCTCAACAGAATCAGCCTTTAAAACAGGAATGTGGGGTGATTCATCATCGCCTGTTAGAGGGCACAGCATTCCCAATATACATCAAGAACTAGAAAGAGCTCTGATGAAAAATAGAGAGGCAAGAACACTTTCAGAAACAATGCAACAGGCACACCCATTACCTTTGTAACTACATTTTCTCAAGAATATCATCAAATGGTCAGAATAATAAAAAGGAATCTGCATAAATTATACCACGGACAAAGGTTTAAATGGGATTTGTGAAGCTGGATGTCGTTTCTCCAGTCGACGAGCACCTACATTAAGAAATGCGTGATTGCCTAGTGTTTTCTCATCCAAACAATGCCAACCTACCTGGCTGGCATACCCTGGGAACTATCCCTGTAATACTAAGACTTGTAGATACTGTCATTTGAGTGTGCCGGGCAAAACATTTGTTGCCACGGCTACGAGTAAGGAGTTTACCATACAATACGTTAACTGTGGCACCAGTTTTGTAGTCTATCTGATCACCTGTATATCATGCAGTCTACAGTATGTGGGCTGTACCACACGTCCCTTGAGAGCCCAAATAGGGGAACACTATTGTGACACAAATAACCCAAATGTCAAAAATATTTCCAATGCAACACGTCACTTTAGGACAGGGGTCTCCAAACTATGGCCCTCCAGTTGTTCAGGAACTACAATTCCCATCATGCCTAGTCATGTCTGAATATCAGCGTTTTACAATGCCTCATGGGACGTGCAATTCAACAACAGCTGAAGGGTCGTAGTTTGGAGATCCCTGCTTTAGGGAATGCCATCAAGGTAATCTTTCCTCATTTCATTCCAGAGGAATAGAACGGCTGTCTCACTCACCTACAAGAGGTGATAGGGAGAGACAGTTACTGGGAAGAGAGGCATGATGGATTTTTAGACTGAACTCTAGATCACCTCAGGGGTTAAACCCGAGATTGGATCAAGATTTGCACCTACAATAAATTGCCTCTCTCCAGTAATTCTTTTCTCTCCTGGTCTCTCTGTAATTCTTTTAATCACTTTCACTATCGTTTTATCTATTTTTGTTATCCATTTAGATTTTTCTTCATGTGCAATGCATCATTATTATGTAAAGCAAAATAACGGTGCCCACAACAGGGAACACACCTCATAGATCAAGAGTGGAGTCCTTTACTGGGTACTCTGGCTTAAAGGATCGCTAAAGAGAATTTATTTTTTTAATAACAAACATGTTATACTTACCTCCACTGTGCAGCTTGTTTTGCACAGAGTGGCCCTGAACCTGGTCTTCTGGGGTCCCTCGGCGGTTGTCTCAGCTCCCCCCTGCAAGAACTTTCCACCTTAATGCGAGCGAGGATGGTGGAAAGCTCTTGCAGGCGCGCTCCCGTGATACAGCCGGCGGCTATAGCCGCTCACTGTATCACTCGGCCCCGCCCCCGGCGCGCCACATCATTGGATATGATGGACAGCAGCGCGAGCCAATGGCTGCGCTGCTATCAATATCCAATGACCAGCCGACTCAAGCTGGGGGAAACTGTCACGAAAACGAGCCCACGGAGTTTCGGGGCTTAGGCAAGTAAAACCGAGGGGCTGGGGGGGCTGTCATTGCCAGGTTTTTGTTCACCTTAATGCATAGGATGCATCAAGGTGAAGAAAAAAAAAACCCTTTACAACCCCTTTAAATGGCCCCAGCTCCAAGAAAAGATGTAGCCGGCAACTCCAGCATCCCATGAAATCTTTATTTTATTGGAGTATCATTATTATGTAGTTTGTGAACATTAGTTGCACACATGGGACTCCCTAGTATATATTATAACTGATCTTGCCTGTTTTCAATTGCCTATAATTAAGACAATTAATTGGTGGAGCCTGTGATATGTAGAGCCACTATATTTTTTAAAGTTTTGTGTCTAAATGTAGTTATGACCATAGGCGTGCACAGCATTAGGGTGTGCACCTCAAACATTGGGGTGGAGCAAGGGGATCCGGGCAGCAGAAAGAAGAGGGACAGAAGGGGTGGCAGCGGTGGAATTTATTGGTACCGATCCCCCTGTATTTTGTTCCTGTAGCAGCTAAATGTCGGGGAGAGGGAAAAGGAGGAGAAGCCTAATTTCAGCTGTTGCAGGAGGAAATTACAGATAGGTTCCACTATATCCCAGCCCTGCTTCTATTCTTGACCAGATTCTGGGGTCGGCAAGGAGGAATCGTGGTTTACCTGTCACATGCCCACGATCAGCAGGTAGATCACGATTGACTGGTTGCCAACCCCAGGATTAGGGTGTGCCCAGGCACACCCCTTGCGCACGCCTATGGTTATGACCAGAGCTTTTTTTCTCAGAAAATAGGTGCAGGAACTCAACCACGACCCCGTTCAGATTTCACAAACAGTAGAAGGGTCTTAAGGGGCATTAAATACCAGGATTGCATTACATACAGAGTGCAGAGTTCAGGGGGGTTACACACAGAGTGCAGAGCTGTCACTTCGGTGTTTACAAGTGATTGTGGTGAGCGGGCACCAAAGGGTCTCCGCCAAAGGTGGTGGAACCGAGTTCCCCCAAGTTCCCCCTGAAAAAAAAGCCCTGGTTATGACCAAGGCCTCATAGGCCGAAACGCGTCAACTGATTTTATCTGTGGCTGTGGACTGTGGTTTCTGAATAAAGATGACGATTTTCTTTTAAGAGCAACTCTTAGTGTGCGGATCATCTTTCTATACAGGAAGTCTACCTGCTCAGTACATATTTTCATCCAGGCATTGCTGTGGTGTAGCATTGTGATCTAGCCATGCAAGAGAGGAGTTCCCATGCCTACCTGCTGCAGGCTCCTTGCCGTAAATAGCATACAAAACAACCAATGTAAATACTAAAAAGTATCACAGCCACTAGCGATTCAGATCAGATTCTGCCCGCTATGACAGTTTGATTGCGATTTGTGATACAAGAAGCGGAACGAACAAGAAAGAGGTTACACAGCGCAGGCTTCAAAAAAAGCATACTCCCAGTGACCCTGTGAGAAGCTCTTTGGTTCTAGTAGATTACAGAGAAATATTCCAAGAAATAAATCTAAAAACGGAGCGAATTTGCTTTAAGAACAGATGCAGCGTTTTGCCGGATAACATTAGTAGCTCACCACTTGCTTTCATGTGTTGCCCAGAATGGCTCTTTAAGCATCAAACATCAGTATGTGTCCTAGATAGCATAAGCAGATCCATGCATTTTACTTGTTGCTTTTTTTTTTTTTTTTTTTTTTAAGCCTGCCATTTAAATAACTTTTATTTGTAAAATATAGAGATAGTTTTGAATATAGCAATCCGATAAAGAAAAAGAAAAAAAAAAAAAAAAGCGCCATACTGCAACTCCAATCAGTCCTCTGATCAGATCTAGGTATTTCTTAGGACAAGATCATAGAGAAAAGGACAAGCTTTTTATTTATTGAATTGTCCATTTACAGATTTTTTTTTTCTGATCCTGGCAACAGCACATTTTTCTACTGTAAATGTAGAACATCTGATCCCACGGGCTTCAGATCCTGTGGAGCAGATGTCAAAACATTACATCTCTTTCCCCAATGACCGTGGGGAATTTTTTTTTTTTATGTTTTACACAGTATTAACTATTTTGCAATGCGCAAGGCAGCTTATGTTGTCTTTTTTTTCCAAGCAGTTCCAAGAGTGATGGCCCTGTAACAGCCTTTCACCACAATTATAGTCATTTACTGCAGGAAGCTACAATTTATAGAGAAGATTTCTTGGAACCTTAAAGTAAACCTGTGGGCTCTATGACACCTTATAAAGCAAACTTTATTTTTAAGGGACGGGTTGCTTTGCTAGTAAACAAAGGGTGTTGTGACAGGAAGTCAGGTAAATCTGTGGGTGTTGTCACAGACGGGAGATACATTTCTGCCTTGTTTAGACAATACACCAATTGTTATTAGGCGTCGGCTGCAGAAGTAGCCAGAAAAGGTTTAAAGCGGAGTTCCACCCAAATTTGGCATGTAATTTTTTTTGGGGGGGGGAGTGGGGGCTTTAGGAGGAGTGGGACTTCCTGTCCCACTTCCTCCTTCCGGGTAGACGATTAAGCCTAATCGCCTAGGCGATTAAGCTCAATCACCTACAGGAAAGGGTTGCTGTAGGCGATCGCCCAGGACACGTGACAGGTCCTCGGCGATCGCCTGTCCAATCAGACGGCGCCGCGCCGCTCGCGCATGCGCAGTGGGTGCCCGGCCGTGAAGCCGAAAGCTGTCACGGCCGGGTGCCCACACTGAGCATGAAGACGCCGGCCGGCGAGGGGGGGCGAGGAGCGGAGCCCCGTCCGGCGCGTTGCTGGAGCCGTGGAGCAGGTAAGTGTCGGTTTATTAAAAGCCAGCAGCTACACTTTTTGTAGCTGCTGACTTTTAATAAACTTACAAAATGGGTGGAAAACCCCTTTAAGGGCGTTGGAAAACTTCAGCTGTTCAGAATGAGGCAATTAAGGCCTCTATAAGTAATCCAGAGGATTACCACTGATTGCTACATCCTGAGGCTTTGTGAGTAAGGAGAGCAGTGTACTGAAAGTCTTCTGAGGAGGTGAGGTGGTGATTGATTTTTCTGTGTGATAAAAATCAAAAAGAGACTATTGTTTTTCTGCTGTATGACCAGCAGTGTCGGCCCAGCACTAGGCTGTACCAGACTCCATAGATAGGTTCCTGTGTGGTGAAGGTAGACGCCCCAAGTGGCCAGGGTTTATTTTATGTTTGATTTTGTTTATGCTGTTTGTATGCTTGCACTTGTTTCCAGCAAGATGGAAGAATAAACCAAAAATCTTTGTTTTCAACCGTCTTCGACTGCCTCTCTGTATAAATTCAGTGTGTAGTGAACCCATCCAGGGGGTCACACACCCCGCTACCGAGCTAACCCCTTACAGTGTATGGAGCGTTATAATCCAATAGCCACCATAGAAGGTGTCATGGAGCCCAAATGTGTACTATAAAATAGGCCATCTTTATTTATCATTTGAATAGTTAATTGCAATATCCATTGTATGTATCCAGGGCATGTACTGGCCATTGGGACTACAGGGAGTTTCCCGGTGGGCCAATGGCTCAGTGGGCCGGTTTCAGTGACAGCCTGTCAAGTAATAGCTGCACTGCTCACCCTCCACTTCATACAGTGATGCAAGAAGGATGAGAAAAATACAGAAGAGAATAAGTAAAATAATAAAAGAGGACTCCTTATGTTATGATACTTATGTTTTGTTTTTTTTTTGCACAATTGCGTATTGTTAATCAACAGTTTTGTGCTTGTTTGCTAAATTAATTTGGGCCGGTCTGAATGAATTCCAGGGCCAAATTTTTGTCTCAGTCCAGCCCTGTATGTATCTAGAGTAAAGTGTCATTCCCCAGAAATCACATGCTGCAGTTTCAGCTCTTGCAGGGCTATCTTTAACATGGGGCAAAAGGGACAGCTGCCATGGGCCTAGTCATTGTCGTGGGGCCCAAAGCAGCTGCCCCTTGAGCCCGCACTGCCCACAAATGGTTGATAAGTGGATTCGAGAGGGCCAGAGAAAATGTTTGCCCAGGGTCCTATCGATATTAAAGATGACCCCAAGCTCTTAGCACTAGTCAACAGTGGAGTTTTTAATTCACTGAACTGTGATGTGTAATCACAGTAGCCTTAGAGGATATTCTAATATGGTACCTGCAGAATATAATTTACACAGGCAAAGAAAGGAACATGTCACCCTTCAAAATTGTGCCCACTCGTAACTACTTTAAAGTCTCCATAGGCGACGTTTTAAAAAATTGTACAGGTTACCAATTTTGAGTTAGAGGTCTTTTGCTAGAATTATTGCTCTCGCTCTAACAATCGCAGCGATACCTCACAAGTGTGGTTTGAACACCGTTTGCTTATGAGTTCGCTTCTGTGTGTCCGAGCTCAGTGGGACAGGGTGCTTTAAATTTTTATTATTATTTATTTTACTTTCTATTTTTTATTTTTACACTGACCATTTAAAAATAAATTTTGCGTCACTTTTATTCCCATTACAAGGAATGTAAACATCTCTTGTAATAGAAAAAAGTATGACAGGACCTCTTTAAGATCTGGGGTCAAAAAAAATCTAATCAAAAATCAGATCTCACATTTACACTTAAATACAATTTAAAAAAAATCCCCTTTAAGACCATTGGGCGAAAGTGACATTTCACGTTGCTTCCGTCATCCAATGGTATGGAGCAAAGTGGGAGCCATCTTTCCCTCACTTGGCATCCAGCCTCAGAGAGGAAAGGACCAGATAGTCTCCTCCGACAGGGTCCGGTAAGCGGCGGAGACCACCGGGGAGTGGCGGGAGGGGGACGATAAGTGATTTTGGAGCGAATCCGCCGCAGAGACCAATTTGATCTGAAAGCAGACCGCCCGCTGTTTAAAAACGATACCGGGGTTATGGCAGCTATCTCCTGATGGAGCTTGAGAGGTCAAGAATGGGAAAAACTGCTTAAAAATTCACATCCTAAACCCAGAGACCGCAGCCCATCCACAATGGTTAACCACTTAAGACCCGGAACATTATGCAGGTAAAGGACCTGGCCAGTTTTTGCTATTCGGCACTGCGTCGATTTAACTGACAATTGCGCGGTTGTGCGATTTGGCTCCCAAACAAAATTGGCGTCCTTTTTTTCCCACAAATAGAGCCTTCTTTTAGTGTAATTTGATCACCTCTGCGGTTTTTATATTTTGCACTACAAACAAAAATAGAGCGACAATTTTGAAAAAAAAAATCAATATTTTTTACTTTTTGCTATAATAAATATCCCCAAAAAATATATTTTTTTTTTCTCAGTTTAGGCCGATACATATTCTACATATTTTTGGTAAAAAAAAAAAAAAAAAATTGCAATAAGCGTTTATTGATTGGTTTTCGCAAAAGTTATATAGTTTACAAAATAGGGGATCGTTTTATGGCATTTTTATTAATAATTGTTTTTACTAGTAATGGCGGCGATCAGCAATTTTTTTCGTGACTGCGACATTATGGCGGACACATCGGACACTTTTGACACATTTTTGGGACCATTGTCATTTTCACAGCGAAATGTGCTATAAAAATGCACCGATTACTGTGAAAATGACAATGGCAGTGAAGTGGTTAACCACTAGGGGGCGCTAAGGGGTTATGTGTGCCCTAAAGTAGTGATTCTTACTGTAGGGAGGTGTGGCTGTAGGCGTGACATCACTGATCGTCATTCCCTATATCAGGGAACAGACGGTCAGTGTCACTGCCACAAGTGAAGTGAAGAACGGGGAAGGTGTGTTTACGTTCTTCAGCTCCTGTGACCGATCGCGGGACGCCGGCGGTGATTGGGGGCGCGGTCACGGAGCTTCAGACCCGGTCACATGCGCGTGACCCATGGCTGGGCTCTTAAAGGCGACGTACCTTTACGTGCCTGTGCCCAGCCGTGCCATTCTGCCGACGTATATAGTCGGTAGGGGTCCTTAATAGTGTTGCTCACGAATATTCGCATTTCGAATATTCGTTACGAATATGGCATATTCGAATATTCGCGAATAACTTGAATTTCGCGGGCAATATTCGCTATTCCGAATATTCGTATTTTTTCAAATTTATTTTTAAAACAGATCACATCCTATCGACGTCTAAAAGCATTGCTGGTATGATTAGAGACCCTGGGCCGAATAGCTAAGCTGAGGCGATCCTTTTATGTTGCCGAATATTCGCAATCGCGAATATTCGATTTCCGAATATTCGCGAATACTTTCTCCGCCCTGCTTTTGCATCAGAGCCAATCAGAGTTGTCAAAATCTCGCAATCAATTTCGCACTAGCGAAATTTCGATAAAATATCACCAATATTCGATTTCCGAATATTCGCGAATACTTTCTCCGCCCTTCTTTTGCATCAGAGCCAATCAGAGTTCTCTGGGTTTTTTTTATAAAATATCACGAATATTCGATTTTAGCAAATATTTCACGAATATTCGGCTATATATTCGTGATATATCGCGAAATCGAATATGGCGTATTCCGCTCAACACTAGTCCTTAAGTGGTTAAAGTGGAGATATAGACAAAATAAAAATTATATATTTTTTTTTCCACAAAAAGTTTTATTGAAAATCTTGACCTTATGTTTACATTACACTCAACATTTCAATTGGAATGGTGTCCATGACATCTTTGTATAATGAAATAAGATATAAGATTGTTAGTAAAGCATGAGTCATGACCTGCAGAACGGAGAAGTACTGTTCGAGGTTATAGTTAGTAAGACATCTTGAACATTGCATGAACAGATAACATAATGGGTCAAGCAACTATAATAATTATAATGATGCCATCGAGACCAGTATCACCAGTTCTAGTAATGGTAGTAGTGGTGTTACTAATCTCGACCCGTATTTTCGTAAAAAAGAGTTACTAATTAATCATGGTGGGTTGCATAAATTGTTTGGAGTTATAGATAAGAAAGCTCTATTTGTGGGAAAAAAAGGACATCAATTTTGTTTGGGTACAGCAAAAAATGGTCTGGTCATTAAGGGGGGTAAATCCTTCTGGGGTGACATATTGCATTTGTGTACCTAAAAATTAACTTTAGTGTATTTTTACTGAAATCTTGTGCTTGATAAACCGTTACGCAAATATCAAAAGAAATTGGAACTACCACCAATCTATTGTCCAGGGTGTCTGCTTTAGGAAAATATATGGCTGGGGGTTTTAATTACTCAAGACCATAACATTTTTTAAACGTGTGCAAAAAAAAAAAAAAAAAAAAACACAATAACGGCTCTTGTAGCGATCGGGTTAATGCAAAAGCCTCTTTAGCCCTGGTTCGCACTGGCTCGGCACGGCTACAGCGCGATTTCAAAGCTGCATATCGGCGCGATTTGCACCTACGATTTCATTGTGGCTTGCGACTTTGTAAAAAATCTATGCAAGTTACAATGAAATCAGCAAAAAGTAGTGCAGGAACCTTTTTCAAAGTCATTGCGACAAGTCGTGGCAATTTGAACAGTTCAATTGGGTGCGACTTGTCATGTGATTTGAATGGGGGGTTTATACCAATTCAGACATAGGAAATGCAAACATTGGATAAAGTCCTATATTTTGATACTAATAAAAAGAGGACAAAAACCTGGATACCGGTAAACGCATATTACTTCAGGACAAAAGGAAGAGGAAAGGACTCATCCTTTATTTTTTTTAGGCTTTTCAGACATGCTTCTTTGTAACTGAAGTATGTGCTAATGGAAATAGCGCCAGCTACTTTCATATACGTTATGTGAAATATTCTTGTCTGCTGCCATTACCAACTGTGAATACCTGGCCTTTGTATTGAAAGGGCTTTGCAATTTGTGTTCCTGAGAATACCAGGATTCTAACCAGGGCCGTCTTAATAGCATCATGGACCCCTGGGCAAAGTAATGCTCTGGGGCCCCTACAATGATGACAGTGCAGGTAAACAGTCATCAAGTAGGTAGGAGGCAGACTGCCTCCCCTGTGTATCTATCACTCTCAGTGCCATCATGGGGCCCTCCAATTTCAGGGCAGTGTGGGCTCAAGGACCAGCTGCTTTGGGGAAAGTGAAGGGGCGCCCCATGCAGCTGGGGCCCCTGGGTGCCCAGGTGCGCCCTATCATTAAGACAGCCCTGATTCTAACAAGGCAGTTCTAAACATTGGGGTTTCAGGGTGCAGTTTAGCTAAAAAAAAAAAACATTGACACTTCCAGAATTTGTGGCGATGCATCTATATTGTTGTAATATTCTTTCTTTCAATAAAAACGATTGAAACATAGAAAAGCAAAAAAAAGAAGTCATCATAGTACGTGCTATAGCATTCCTCTTAGGTCTTATGTTGGTGAACCCCCCCAAAAAAACAGGTGAACCAATATGGATTTTCTTTTTCTTTCTTTGGAAGAATCTAGGCTAGGATTGCCTAACCTAGATTATACCTCTATGTAGACAGTACTCTGAACAGTGGCAACACAAACACTGCCAACATGGCTCCCATATTTAACCACTTTCCACCCGCCATATAGTAGAATGACAGCCGGAAGGTGGTTCAGTTACCCTGACTGGGCATTGTAACAGGAGTGACTTTTGGGCACAGATTGAGCCAGGAGATGGGGGACACATGTTGGATTGTTTTGGCGTGGACAGTGATCTACAGTATATTCCTTAATGCCTGCAAAGAATATTGTATGACTCATCTCTCTGTGTAGACTGTTAACATGTTAAATAAGGCTGGCTCTTGAAAGGCCTTTAATTGTGTGATAACACTGTTTAAAGCCTATTGATGCTCAGAGGTGTGAATACCTTTCTGTCAAGCTGTATGCGGAGACAGAACGTCTGTCTAGGGATGTGGATTGAGAAGAGATCATTGTGTGATGGTGTTTTGTTTGAGTTCTGTTAATGAAGGAACGTGCAGTGATTAGGTCATGATAATTATAGCCCGGCGCCGAGATGTCTAGAATGTTTAGTAATTAGCCATCTGAAGGTGTATTGAAGCCCCCCAGGGTGTGGGTGGAGAGTTTGATTGTTCCTGTGCCTTGAAAACTGTATAAAAGCTGAGAGTGAACCATTAAAGTTGTCTTGCATTTGAAACCAGAAAGCACAGAGCTGTGTCTCGTCTTATTCTGTCCAAATGGGATGGATCGGGTCCTGTTGGTTGGAGTGTTGATAAGCTGTCTTGGATGGAATGGAATATCGTGAACGGATTTAACCCCTGTCCCATTCGGGGTTCCGTTACAGGCATCATATGACATCCAGCAGGATAACAAGCCAACGCGTGCCAGCGTGGGAGCTCGGCGATCGGGGAATGACCATGTGATCAGCTGTGTTTACCATGGGATCGGCTGAGTCCAATCACAGCCGGTCACATATGTCAACATTACAGAAGCACCCTCAGGGCCGTGCACCGAGATGAGCAGGGATGTCGTGTGTCCCTGATCAGGGTAAACAGCAAAAAAAAAAAAAAAAACAACCATTGAAAAAGACTCATGATGCTGCATAGAATATACGTTGGGGTGTTTGCTTTCCAAAATTGGGTAATTTTGTGGGCGTTTTCATTGTCCTGGTGCTCCAGGGCCTTCAAAAGTGTGATAGATTGTCATGAAATGATATGTGTAATTTATGCTCCTAGACTGCCTGGAGGTGCTACGTGGATGTTGGGTCTCTCTATGTGGCCAGGCATGTGGTATCACCATACTCAGGAAAAGTAGCAGAATATATTTTGGGGTGTAAATGCAAGTATGCCTATGCTGTGTGTAAAAAAAAAAATTTACTTATTAATATGACAAGTTTGTGTAAAAAAATAAAATAAAAAATTGTCTTTATTTTCCCAAGAAGTGTGGGAAAAATTTACAACTTCAAAAAACTCCCCATGCCTCTTACTAAATACCTTGGAATGTTTTTTTTTCCAAAAAGGGGTAATTTGGGGGGTATTTGTACTTTGCTGGCTTGTTAGTGTCTCAAGAAATGAGCCTTCAGTACATCAGATGTGATAAGTTTTCAATGATTTGCACCAGGAAAGAAACAAACTTTTACACAGACTAAAAAATATACAGCAATTTGGGCTATTTTTACCAACAATATGTAGAAGTATACATTTTGGCCCAAGTTTATGAAGAAAAATCCCTCTTTATTAGCTTATATCGCAAAAAAAAAAAAAAAAAAAAAAAAAAACACACCACACACGCCCAGCGTAGTATGAGTAATTGTTATTCAAAGTGTAATGCACACACGATTTTCATGAATGCCATTTTTTTAATTGGTCATTAAACCACTTAAAGCGGTAGTTCACCCTCCTTCACCTCATTATTCCATTACTTTCGGCATCGTAGCGCGAGCTACGGTATGCCGGTCCTAAATTTTTAATCCCCGTACTCACTGTGCTATTGTTGATTGAAGAATCCGACTCCCGCGGGGAATGGGCGTGCCTACGGAGAGGGAGGATGATTGACGGCCGGCTCTGGCACGTCACGCTCCCCGAAGACAGCCGGAGTAGGTCTCGGCTATTCACAGCGCCTGCGCACAGGCTATGCGCAGGCGCCGTGAATAGCCAAGCCTATTTCGGCTATTTCCGGAGAAGCGTGACGTGCCAGGGCCGGCCGTCAATCACCTTCTCTCACCATAGGAACGCCCATTCCCCGGATTCTTCAATCAACGATAGCACAGTGAGTACGGGGATTAAAAATTTAGGACCGGCATACCGTAGCTCGCGCTACGATGCCGAAAGTAATGGAATAATAAAAAAAAAACATTTTTTTTTTTTTTAACAGGGTGAACCCCCGCTTTAAGCCCCGGACCAAAATGCAGGTAAAGGACTAGGCCCCTTTTTGCGATTCGGGACTGTGTCGCTTTAACTGACAATTGCGCGGTCGTGCGACGTGGCTCCCAAAACACAATTAGCGTCCTTTTTTCCCCACAAATAGAGCTTTCTTTTGGTGGTATTTGATCACCTCTGCGGTTTTTATTTTTTGTGCTATAAACAAAAATAGAGCGACAATTTTGAAAAAAAAAGCAATATTTTTTACTTTAATAAATATCCCCCAAAAATATCGAAAACATTTTTTTTCCCTCAGTTTAGGCCGATACATATTCTTCTACATATTTTTGGTAAAAAAAAAAAAAAAATCGCAATAAGCGTTTATCGGTTGGTTTGCGAAAAATGTATAGCGTTTACAAAATAGGGGATAGTTTTATTGCATTTTTATTATTTTTTTTTTTTACTACCAATGGCGGCGATCAGCGTTTTTTTTTGTGACTGCGACATTATGGCGGACACTTCGCACAATTTTGACACATTTTTGGGACCATTGTCATTTTCACAGCAAAAAATGCATTTAAAATGCATTCTTTATTGTGGGAATGACAGTTGCAGTTTGGTTAGTTAACCACAGGGGGCGCTGAAGGGGTTATGTTTCACCTAGTGTGTGTTTACAACTTTAGGGGGGTGTGGATGTAGGAGTGACGTCATCTATTGTGTCTTCCTATAAAGGGGATGACACGATCGATGCAGCCGCCACAGTGAAGCACGGGGAAGCCGTGTTTACACGCGGCTCTCCCAGTTCTTCAGTTCCAGGGACTGATCGCGGGACCCGGAGCTTCGGACCGGGTCGCCCGCGACCCACGGCTGGGTAGATGGACAGGACGTGCCGGTACGTCCATTTGCCCAGCCGTGCCATTCTGCCGACGTATATGTACAGGCGGCAGTCCTTAAGTGGTTTAAAAACGATCGTGTGTAAGCTCCAGAGCATTTTTATCGGAGTGAAAAATAGGCATTCAAAATTTAGAACATGCACTAATTTTTCACGTCGTGAAAAACGGTCGTGTGTAGGCTTCAACGCATGCTCAGAAGTTATGAGACAGGAGCATTTGTAATGGAGATCGCACATTCGTCACGCTGTAACAAACTGAAAAGCACGAAGACTGAAAAGTGGCGAATCGTCTCTCGCCAAACTTTTACTAACACAAAATCAGCAAAAGCAGCCCATCCGAATGGAACTTCCCCTTTATAGTGCCATCGTACGTGTTGTACATCACCACGATTTGCTTGAGCATTTTTATTTTTTATTTTTATTTATTTATTTTTTTTTTCAAATATGTTTATTGGGTTTTTAAAACATGTAAGAGTATACAAAGCGATCTTGTTACAATGTATGCAATAAGTCGAATAAGTGACATTACATTCAAGAACATAAAACAAGGATCAATATTTAAAGTTAGTGATCCATCATAGTCACAACAAAGCATTCAAGATAAAATTAGAGTATTTAGGGGGGAAAGGAAGGGGTAGGGGAAGGCAAGGTAGAGGGAGGGTTGAGGAAACCATCCTATCATAAGCGGTGTGATTCAAATTGACAAAGTTATTGAAAATAGGAACAACAGAGGAGATTAATCAGATTCCGGGACTCATCAGGAATCCAACAAAGTACGGTATTCAGAAGAATCCGCAAAGTGGTGCCAGCATGCCCATTTATCTCGGAAATTCCTAGAAGAATCTCTAGAATGAGCTTGAGCATTTTTTTATCATGACCGTATGTATGTAAGGAAGGCTTGACAAGAATCGCGTAAAAAAAAAATTGTTTTTTCCACGACATTAAAAACGGTCGTGTGTACGCGGCATAAGAGCACTAAAAGCTGAAAATTGGTCTGGGCGGCAAGTGGTATAATTGCCCGTTATTGAAGTAGTTAAAGTCGTTTAAATGCCAATTATGAGCCGTCTATCGCTGTAGGTGAAAAGTGTTTTCCTCCTACAATCTGTGAAATACATTCTAGTGTGAAGACACTGCATATGGCTCGCTCTGCCACACCCCAAATGCACATCTTACACACCAGGAACGGGAACAGCTTGCAAACTAATTATTTAACACAGAAAAAAGGATGAAGCCAGTCCCTCAAGGTCATGCAGTGAGAGAGAGAGATGGCGTCAAGTAAAAAGACATTTGTCAACTTTGGAAAACAGTGCTCGTCGGGAACAATCACCCTACAGGGAAAGAGAAGGGATAGGGATGAAAGAACAGATAGATGCAAGAAGAGCAAAGATGAGAAATATAATTAGAAACGGTAATGATAGATCATACGCAAAAGACATGGCATCTTAACAGCAGTTTTCTACACTTCTATAGCGAAAATTATAAAAAGAAAAATAAGGCTTATAATGCATCAGGATTACCTTGAACCCTTTTGCTGCCAGAATTGTTTTATTTATTTGTTCCTGCATACACTAATGTAAGTGTATTCAAGTTAATTAAAGGTCTGAAGATTAGTTAAACCCTCCAAACAATATATTTTTTCTGAAAGTATAGACTTAAAAAAAGGCTGGTTCCAATTTATGTTTATGTGGGGGTTCCGGTCCCAGTTTTTTTTTGGTGGGCATGGGGTTTAGTGTTTGGGAGTACCTTACGTTTTTACCAGGGGTCAAGTCCTGGGGGAAAAAGTGTGTGAACTACCACCCAAGATCCACTCCCCCACCCAAAATAAAATAAAAATGATACGCTCATATGCATATATATTTCTCACCCCTTTACATTACACAGCACCCTGCATCACTGGACCCCTTTACATTACACATCACCCTGCATCACTGGACCCCCTTACATTACACAACACCCCGCATTACTGGACCCATTAACATTACACAGCACCCTGCATCATTGGACCCCCTTACATTACACAACACCCTGCATCACTGAACCCCCCCTACATTACACATCACCCTGCATCACTGGACCCCCTTACATTACACATCACCCTGCATCACTGGACCCCTTTACATTACACATCACCCTGCATCACTGGACCCCTTTACATTACACAGCACCCTGCATCACTGGACCCCCTTACATTACACAGCACCCTGCATCACTGGACCCCTTTACATTACACATCACCCTGCATCACTGGACCCCTTTACATTACACAGCACCCTGCATCACTGGACCCCTTTACATTACACATCACCCTGCATCAATGGACCCCCTTACATTACACAACACCCTGCATCACTGGACCCCCCTACATTACACAGCACCATGCATCACTGGACCTCAAGAGCCACCCCACCATCAGAAGTTGAGTCCCCCACTCTCCCTTACATCACAGTGCACCCCACTTTCCTTATGCTGCTGCTGCAAAAAAGCTGGATGCATTGCTTGAAAGCAGAAAGTAAAAAAGGTCTGGAGTAGGACCAGAGGAGGGCTGGAGCTCTCCTGCAGCTGCAGGAGAGGTGTGAGGGCCACATGAAGTGACCTGGAGGGCCGGATTCGGCCAGTGGGCCTCATGTTTGACACCTGTGGATAAGGGCATAGCAAGGTCAGATTATGAATGGATGGGGTGTCTCAGCCAAATTGGCAGGGGTTTCTTTAGTCCCTTGGCCTGCTGGGAGAGCCTATTTGGGGGATGTCAGGTGATCAGGGTTCTGTGCCACCTTGGCGGCTGTCTGGGTGGATGTGTGTTACATCGTCCTGGGTTGCTAGGCCATAAGCATGGGGCCTATCCCTATCCTGGCTGCTAGGTTGCCTGAGGCTGCAAGAGAAGCCTAAAGCCTGGTACACACAATCAGATTGTTGGCCAACCGAGCTTCTGATTTTTGTTTTCAGGGTGTGTGCCTGGATCTGGTCTTGCATACCAACGGTACACAATTGGCGACCAACAAACACGAACGTAGTGACGTACTATGAGGAATTTCAGCTCTTGATTGTACTTTCAACTTGTGTGACAGACCTGTGTATTGACCATCAGAAAATCTGACAACAAACCGTTATTCGCCAAAAATTTACTAGCCTGTCATCCAACATTTGTTGGCAGAAAGTTGGACAACAATTGTCTGAAGGAGCGTACTAATGGTCAGATTTTAGGCCAACAGTCCGTCAACAGACAATCCCCTGCTGACAATCTGATCATGTGTACGAGGCTTTTGTCTTATAAATATGAAATACTAAGTATACACTATTATTTTACATTGTCATGTTTGTCCAGCAGTTGGAACGGCATCTGCTACTGTCCAGTTTTTCCCTTTTAAACTGTTGAATTCTTTTTTTTTTTTAATTTATACACATAAAAACAGATCAAAATTGTGACTCCTTTTCTCCTTCTGTATGAATGTTTCTGAATTTTCAAGCTGAGAGATAGTGTGTCTGAATAGAGACAACTTCTGCTGCGCTCTCACGTCAAAGAATTCATAGAGCAGTGGGAATCCACTACTACAGGTGCACCTTGTATTAAATGTCACCTCTTTGATGTGTGGGCTATGACTTAATCATAACTCATACATCAAAGACACCTCTGCCCTTCCTGTGATAGTCTAATGTCACGGGCTTCTACATAAGCCACTCGCAAGGAGGAGTAGTTTTAAACAGAGACAAGGGCTTAAAGCATTAAAGTTGGGTTCCAACCACAATTAGCATTTCTTAAATGTATGTCCTTTCATCATGCGTTTTTATAATATAAATCTGGTCACTTACCATTTTAAAATCCGCCGCCACCCTGCATAGTTATTCAAAAAAGATGTCCACACCGTTGTCATTTTGCTTGTGGGCATTGTGAAGCCCACAAGCACTTACTTCCTGGAAGTCTTGGATGGGGAGTTATAATGGGGAAGCGCACTGCATCCTGGGAAATGACGACACACATGTCCCAGGAGCATTAGCGTGCTGAGGAGCCGAGGGAGATGAGGTCAGAATCCTATGCGATTCCGAAAGCAGATTTCGTGGGACTGCATAGCAACAGGCATTTCCAGGTGAGTAAAACATTTTTTTTCTTTTTTTAGGTCTAATGAGCACAATAATGAAAAAAAAAAATTTGGGGATGGAAACTCCACTTTAACATAGCACATCAAGCAATTGCTCTGTGCATTTGAATTATATCCAAGATGCTACCATTTTCTGTGCATGGTTGGCATTGGCCAGTCAGATTGCAAAAACCTGAAACCACAAGTGCTTACTGCTGGATAATCTATGCCAGGTGTAGGCAACCTTAAAGAGGCGGAGATCTACCTCAACACCACAAAAAGAGTCAAAGATCACAGTGCATGGCGTCACCTCCTCACACCTGATTTAAACCTCTAATTGCCGTACTACCATGTCGCAATCACATGCATTGCATGGCAATCATGGGCAAGCTCGTCGGAACCCGACAGGCAAAGCAAGCATTTGCCTAGGGCCCCGAGCTGGCCAGGGGCCCCAGCAGGGAGGGCCCTTGCCGCACCGCTGCGTCCTCCTGCAGTCCGGTCGGCTGTGTACCATAACCGCGCGGTACAGGAGAATCAGGTTCCTATTCCCGGCCGGACTGACAGGAAGTGCACACACTGAGTGTTCACTTCCTTTCAGTCTGGCCCCGGGAACAGCAAACTGAATCTCCTGTACCGCGCGGTTATGGTACACGGCCGACCGGACTGCAGGAGGACGCAGCGGTGCGGCAAGGGCCCTCCCTGCTGGGGCCCCTGTGCGGACACCAACATCTGCCGGCGTGTGAGGATAGAGGTAAGCCACCAACCCCCGCTTCATACTGATCTGAAGATCTCTTCTTTCCTTCTGCTGGCACCACTCTGGAGACCTCTACCCAGGATAAAAGGTGGAGGGCAGTTGGCATTACTCTGCATGGGACAGGAGCCAGCACTACAGGGGATACATCGGCTTATGTGGCTCTTACTCTTTACTACAGCTCCAACTTTACAAGTAGTCCCCCTCAGACATGTACTGGCCATCGAGAGTTTCCCGGTGGGCCGATGGTTCAGTGGGCCGGTTTCAGTGGCCCCCTAATTTGCCTATTGCATTGGATGTCTGTGGCGATCTACCTGTCAATCACCAACAGCTGGCGCCTGACGGGTAGATCGAGATTAAGCCAGCATGCAGAGCAGCGCAGGAAGCATCTGTAACATGACACGCTGCTCCCCGGCGGCCCTTGTGACATCATCTGGGATGATGGGCCACATTTTTGTCCCAGTCCAGCCCTGGTCCCTCTGCATTGTGTTTGATGCTCTGGAATGGTGGGTCAGAAAGCCCAGACCGCGATCCACCAGTCACCTGGCCGCCATCTACTGGTTGCTGACCCCCGAATTCTATGCAGTATGACAGTGGTCTAGCCACTGCCTTGCAAAAGGAATCTTACAATCGTAGATTAGAAAAATTGAACTGTGCCATCACACTGAACATCTTCAATAAAACATTCATTTCCACATTGCTTGTGAGAAGAAGAAGCTTAAATATTTCACATGCTGTGATGGCTCCAGGAATAATTTAAAGACTTAGGAGCTATTAGCTACTCAGGAGTTACTAATCGCCCTACCTAGGGACAAGAAACTTGGCAAGCAGCAACAGAAGTGTCGCTATTTCTGTTGAAAAACTGTTTGTGCACGCAGGTAAGCATGTGTCCAGTGTGTGCCCTGAAGGACTGAACTGGACATTTAAATGTCTGACTTGGTTGGTTTAGCATAAGCTTTTTCTTGGCAGCCAAAAACAAAGGAAGGGGCATCATGCCACAATGACAAAATGTGGAGACCTACTTCCTAACAGTCAATATCTGCACAGCATAGAAATGCTCTGGCGTGTGTGTAAAGGTTAGATTAATCTTCATATTAATTTAATTATCCACTGCAGGCATTTTGTTAATGCAATAAACAAAGGCAGAGAGGAACGCACATTCAAAATAAATCTTAACAAAATGCACAAGGACATGAAGATGACAACATAGAGAACCATTTCCCTGCCAAGGGTCCGTGCCAAACGCACATCTCAGGAAGCCAACCAAAACTGGATTATATCAAGTAGCCAGTATGAATTACACTTTTAACAGTAGCAGAGGTTACAAAATGTGTACACAGTTAAAACACTTTAACAATCCAATTACAATGCAGAATGTATATTATATAGGGCTTTTGAAATTTAACTATAAAAAGTTAACACTTTCACTTCCCTTTTTTTTTCCCGGTTAAATGTGATTACATCAATATGCGGATCAGACCTTAAAGTGATTGTAAAGGTTCATTTTTTTAAAATAACGAACATGTTACTTACCACCTCTGTGCAGTTGGTTTTTCACAGAGCAGCCCTGATCCTCCTCTTTTCAGGTCCCTCTTTGCTGCTCCTTCCTGTTCAGTGCCCCCACAGCCAGCAGCTCTCTATAGGGGCCCCCCGAGCCGAATCAGAGCTCCATGTATACATTCAGACACGGAGCCCCAACCCAGTCCCGCCACCTCTCTCTCCTGATTGGCCGACTGACTGACAGCCACGGAAGCCAATGGCGCCACTGCTGTGTCTCAGCCAATCAGGAGGAGTGTCCCAGATGGCATAGATATTCGTGGACATCACTGGAGAGAGAAGGGGCTCAGGTAAGTAAATTAGGGGTTGCTGGGGAGCAGTGTTAATTTTGGCAGAACATTTTGATTTATTTGTTTATTTATTTATTTTTAGAGATTTAAAGTGGAGGTTCACCCAAAAACTCAATTTTTAACATTAGATTGAGGCTCATTTTGGGAAGCAGAATCGGGTGTTTTTATTTTAATCTAAGCAGTGCTTACCGTTTTAGAGAGAGATGTTCTCCGCCGCTTCCAGGTATGGGCTGCGGGACTGGGCGTTCCTATTTGATTGACAGGCTTCCGACGGTCGCATACAGCGCGTCACGATTTTCCGAAAGTAGCCGAAGGTCGGTGCGCAGGCGCCGTATAGTGCCGCACTGTTTGGCTTCTTTCGGCTACTCGTGACGCGATGTATGCGACCGTCGGAAGCCTGTCAATCAAATAGGAACGCCCAGTCCCGAAGACCATACCCGGAAGCGGCGGAGAAGATCTATCTCTAAAACGGTAAGTACTGCTTCGATTAAAAAAAAAAAACACCCGATTCTGCTTCCCAAAATGAGCCTCAATCTAATGTTAAAAAAAAAATTGGGGGTGAACTCACGCTTCAACTACCTCTGACTGTATTGTTTTACCAAATTTGGGCCTCTGTTCCACCCGTGGTTGTACTGTGAGTGACCACTATTGTTGTCTGGGGTGTTGGTACCACCCCAGGCCAAGGGTGGCAGCAGTCGGGTCAGGGGGGTGTACTGGGTGTTCTTCCTCGGCAGCCAATCAGTGGGAGTTGATCGCCTCGTTGTGCATGCTGGGGGAAGAGTACTTAAGGGACAGACGTCATTAGTTCTGGGTCGTCAAGGTCCGTTCCTGGTCTGTCGTCCCACTACCCCCTGTGAGTGGCCCTGCTGGCCGGGGGTGCGTGTTCAAGTGTTCCTGGCTCCAGGACCATGTTGGTCCGGAGCTGTGATCTATCAAGTAGGCCTGGTATTTAGGCTGGGTCTACGCTTGTAGAGTATTCCTGTGCTGTCCGTCCTAGAGGGAGGAAGCCACCAAATGAAGCACCTATTCTGGAGAGCACCGAGCAGAAGGCTGGTACGCTCAGGAAAGGCCTTGAACTTCATTGAAGGACGCACAATTACTGAGAGGCCAAGTGAAGGTCGCCTGTCAGTTCTGAGTTCACAAGAACCCATTTCAAGAAGAGATCCGATGCTTAATCCTATGCTGAGAGGATTCTGGACCGAATATATCTCCATCTTTGGGAAGGTCTGTGGCAGAGACTTTACTATAGTTATAAGCCTAGGCTTTTTACCAGACAAACAGGAAGTGGGCTGCATAAGGCATTTACTAGCAGAAAAAAATAATGTTTTACTATCCAAAGTTAAAACAACAAGGGCAGAAGATACAAGCACCTCCAAAAAAGATGAATACATCAATTAATACCTTATCTAGTATCTGGACAGTTGTTACCTTATGCTTTTGAGACCTGAAAGCTGGAGCTTGGACATAGAGTGTGAGAACTCCCAGGAGGTAGGTAGTTAAGCATACAGGGTCAGGAAGATGGGAAATGCAGGCCTCTGGCCACGTCCATGCAATGGGCAGTTGGGTACAGCTGGGTAACCTGCATTTATCTGGACCAGGGCCCGGCTGCATATTATAGCCACATGCCAAGCGTGCGCCCTCTCTGAAAAGTCATCCATGAGGGATTGGGCAAAGGTTGCTGCATGTGTTTATGAGCCCTTACAGTTACCAAGGTGCGTATGTTAGCCATAGCTCCCAACTGTCCCTGATTTGGAGCAATGTCCCTCTGTCCCTCATTGCTTCTCATTTGTCCCTTGTTTTGGTCTGATCTCTATAGATGTATATAAAATGCACTTTTTTCTATCAATAGATAGACATCGCTAAACGTTTTATCTGATTTCTAAATTTCTGCATTTGTAAATTCCAAAAGCCAATATAAAGAAATAGTAGTAGCTAAAAAAAAAAAAAAGCACTGGTGGGTTTAACCAATCTTGTTTTTTTTTTTACAATTCTCCTTTAAGGGGGTGTGACAAGGGGTGTGTCCTATGCCTGTATACTTTTGCAGATAGGTGTCCCCAATTCCCATTGTAGCACTATTTTTCTCTCTTTCTGCAGCTACTGAGGTATGATGGCGTCACCTGTATAGTATTTAGGAGCAGAGTCTTCATAATCTGTGTGATCAGGACAGGATCTTTAAAGCGGTGGTTCACCCTAATTGTCAAGTTTTGCTTGTTAAAACCAGCAGCCATTGTACTGTATTTTAATAGGCCTCCTTACCTTGGAATGAGGGCCTTTTGAGGGCGGTCACTCACTTTTCCCCGCGGGAGTGGGCGTGGTTTCGAAAAATCCCCGATCAGCACTATGTCTCCTGGGAGCGAGTCCTGAGAATCCCAGGAGACGCGCTGTGTTTGAAATCCCGCGGGTCACGTGACTAGTCTGGCTTAGTCACAGCGGGGAGTGTCCTTTTCAGGACGCTGCCGGCCGTTGTCCTAGCAACTATGCAGTGTTGACGGCACGGCTCGCCATCACACTGCATAGTTTCTAGGACAACAGCCGGCAGCGTCCTGAAAAGGACACTCCCCGCTGTGACTAGTCACGTGACCCGCGAGATATCGCGAGATTTCAAACACAGCGCGTCTCCTGGGATTCTCAGGAGACACCGCATCCCGGAAGATAATACAGGAGGGATTCACGGTGCCAGCAGTTAAGATGGCAATGTCCATCATCAGATTTTATAAAATCTACTTTTGGGGGAAATCGTCCTGGTAGCGGCTGTGACTAGGAGACTGGTGAGTACAATTTTCGTTGTACCATCAGCTTTACAAAAACGTCTTTAAAAAAAAAACGTTTTCCCGTGGAACTCCCGCTTTAACAAGCACTGTGCCTCCACTCAATTGGGGCTTCTGAATAGCAAGTGAAATCCCAATTGAGAAATATATCTCCACATAGACAGTAATCCACACAGCATTGTATTTGAAAGTCCATGTATTGAAGAAATAATATTCAGTGAACCATCCAACATATAGTATTTTCCAAACAGGAACATGAAATCATTAACAGTCTATGTATGTCTCAGTGAGATGAATCTGCAGCACTTACACAGTCTGTGTTCTCTTAGCAGGAATTCATTGTCATCTCCCTTCACACGTCTGTCTCTCCACCCACTTACCCACAAAACCCCTTGCCATCCTCTGCTCTTCTTGATGACCTCATCCTTGGTGAGAGAGAGCATAGCAGCCATATTGGAAAAGGGCACACAAACACTGCCTAACAACAGTGTACACTTGGTAAATGGGCAAAGAAATTGTCACATCACTACACCATCTCAAAAAGTTGTGAGGTATGCATCTTATTCAGAAAAAGTAGACTGTAAATGGTTATAAGATATATTAATGGATTTGTTTGTTATTGGGTTATTGTATTCAATTCCTCCCCTTGGAAAGTCACTCACTGGAGTAGTCATAACGAGTTATTACTAGTATGTGAGATAATATCACGATGGTGTGGTCTATCGGTGGCTGAAGTTGTGGAAAGAAGAGAAGAAGAAGAAGAAATGAAGAGTTGCCTGCCCTCCCACACGTAGGAAAAATGTAAACACTGAAGCAAACTCAGGAACTGCGATTATACAGCATGAAAAGCGGCACCTTGCAGAACGTGGAAACGTTATCTTTTAATTATCAAGATATTCACGAAGGGATTGAATAAACACAGATAAAGTGAAAAAAAAAAAAAAGAAGGATTTACCAACTGGAAGAAATGTTACACAAATCTTTTCTTACGGATGATGTGGTGGTATATTAGATAAACACAGACTCTCTTTGTGTTCCGCATAAGTACAGAAAATGTTGTGTATGCAGGGTGAACCTGTTAGCAGTAGTGGTCAAGACTTGTGTTAAAACTTTCTCGCTTTCTTTGTCTCCCATCTGATTTGCATCGGCACCAACTGGAGAGAAGAAGACAGAATAGGATGTTCAGAGAAATCATTGATCTCTGTCCAAAAAAAAATGACACCCCTATCTCCAAGCCTTGCAAAGATTGATATCAGAGAGAAGACGGATCAATGCGGAACATGCACTTCACTGATCTTTCTTTGATTAGCAGGAAAGATGTGGGTTCCACTTATGGAAAAAAAGGTAGAGATCCCCTGACACTTCTCTCGGTGCACTTTATCAATGTGAATGCAATGTCCATATTAAGTAATAAAAAGAAGCAAAATTCCAGTGTCGGATTTTCAACAACAGGTCTCAAACTTTAAAGGCCTGTCATGGACAATACCAGCATTTATACACCACCTTAAACATTCGCTAGACTTTCTTTCCTTTGACAATTTGATTGCACAAGTATTAGCATTAAGTCCAGTATCTAATGGCAGGTGTTTAAATGGTTGTTAAAACTCATCTTCAGGCAGATAAAAAATATACCAATGTAGCACCCTGATGTTTGGGCAGGGTTACTCCTAAATTTACTTGCCAGGTGTAGTTACCTTGGCTCAGTGATAGGGATCAAATGAGTTTACCCCAAGTCTGGAATTGCTGCACTTCTCTCTTCTGCCGCTAGGTGGTTGGGTACCTGGTGGCATGAGATGAGACAAGGGCAAAGCAAGGACAGATTATGAGTATATGGGGTATCTCAGCCAATGGGCAGGGGTTTTCTTAAATCCCTTAGCCTGCTGGGAGAACATATATATTTGGGTAAAGATAGGCGATCAGTGTTTTGTGCCACCTGGACGGCTGTCTGGGTGGATGTGTGTTGGGCTGCTAGGTCGGAGTTTGGGCCTATCCCGGGCACATCTGGCTGCTAGGCTGTCTGAGGGCCTATCCAGAAGCAAGAGGGTTGGGATTGTGGCTTGCAGTCCAACCAGAAGTGATGGTTCTGTTGGCCGGAGAACCTGTCGTGGTCAGAGGTAGAAGGGAAAGCTGTCACTAAGGGACCATCAACCTTATTACCAGGGACCACAGTGAGTAACTGAAGCAAGTATTAGAGCAGAATTTGCACCAACCGGGAACTGTGAAGAATCAGGAAACTTCAGTGGTTATCAAGCCAGGGACCCAGCCAGCCTCCACCTCCACCCGAAAAACCATTCCTGTTTTGGAGGTCGTCTCATTGTTGCCCATCTAGTGCACCTGTTGGTAATTTCAATTAACAGCAAAGCAGCTGAAACTGATTAACAACCCCCTCTGTATACACCCCTCCCCCTCTGCAACTTAACGGACCAGATCAATATCCAACCAGAAGTTCTGATTCAAGTGTTCCTTTAATTTTTTTGAGCAGTGTATATGCAGTTTCAAAGGACAAATAGCTCTGTTAATACTAATAATTTTATTACTACATCCCCGCCTAAGTAAATACAATTCAATAAAATTCTCAAATGCAGAACAACCTACTACCATGAATTAACATATTAAAAGGCAACATACAGTTCCAAAAAGGCAGCAGTCGCCTACTCAGAAGCCCCGACTTGAAAAGAGATGTCACTGGCTGACAAATACAGGATTTCTTGTTAAACTTCAAAAGATTCAACCAATTACCAAATCATTTATACAAATGCACATGAACTATCTGAAGGCAGATTATCCATGTTCTTCATACAGCATATAACATTAATAATACATTACACATCACAGACTTCTGTGCGGGGCTATTTAGGAAAACTGACGATGATGTTTTATTAGCGGATCTACAAATACTTCACCTTTAGAATTCTCAATATGCCCTGAAACGAAGGAACATGTATAAAGCAGAGCAGGCCTACTCCCCTGTGGTTAAGTGGATAGATACCGCGACCTTTCTTATATCCCCGATCAGCTTGAAGCCCACCCCCAAAGTAAAAAAACTAAGAACAAAATATGCACAAAAAATTGAACGCACGTGGCAAAGAATGATGATGTTATTTTTATTAAATGTAAATCAGAACATGGCTTGTATTGTGATTTTTAAGTATGTTACATCAGGATTTTTATTTATTGTTTACAAAAGGGGATTTACACTTTAAACATGCAACATATGTTAACAGTAACATACAATTTAGGATCCTTACAGCAGGGGTCGGTAACGAAGCCTGGCATGCAAATCTCTGGTTTGTCATGTCACCCAGCTTCTACCAGTGGCGTCACTAGGGTCGGTGTCACCCGGTACGGAAAAAAAATGGTGTCACCCCCCACCACCTATAGTCCCCCCTCAGTACAGACCCCTCTCCCGCAGAATAGATTCCTCCTCCCTCAGTACAGACACCCCCGCCTCTGTGCAGACCGCTCCATCAGTACAGACACCCCCACCTCAGTGCAGACCTCCCCAGCAGTACAGATACCCCCTCAGTTACAGACACCCCCCCCCCCAGTGCAGCCCCCCCTCAGTTACAGAGACCCCCAGTTACAGAGACCCCACAGTTACAGACACCCCCCTCAGTGCAGACCCCCCACACACCACCGTGCAAACACCCCTCAGTTTCAGACACCCTAGCAGTGCAGACACCCCACAGTTACAGAACCCCCCTCAGTGCAGATCCCCCCACAGTTACAGACACCTCCCCGTTACAGACACCTCCCCGTTACAGACCACTCCCCGTTACAGACCCCCCTCAGTACAGACAACCCCCTCCAGTTACAGACACCCCCCTCCAGTTACAGACACCCCCTTGATGCAAACCCCTCTAGTGCAGATCCCAGCAGTACAGACACCCCCTCCTCCCATGAGTATAGACGCCCCCCCCTACCTTACAGACCTCAGAACAGAGCAGAAGATACACACAGCGGTGTGTCCCTCGAGCGCTTCCCTCTGGTGGGTGTCACCCGGGTGCGCTCTCCCCCCCCCCCCCGCACCATGCTAGCAACGCCGCTGGCTCCTATCACCAGGACTGCCCAAAAATCACTGGCACTTAAAGAGGAAGTAAACCCTGATGGGTTTTACTTCCTATTTATTTCCCTGCAAAGGTAAAGCACAATGGGCTATTATGCATCACATACTATTATGTGTCACTTACCTGAAACTGAAGCCTGCGATATCACAGCTTCCCCCTGTTGCAGGAAGCGTCCATTCTTCACCCCTCTTCCTTCCAGGGCCACAAACTACAGCTCTGTGACTGGCCAGAGTCGCATGACGCACAGGAGCCACCTGTCACGGCATGACCTTCCTTTAGAAATGGCACAATTGTCGTTTCTAAAGTGCGTCTACATTGTTGTCTACAGCGCATGCGCCGTAGACATTGGCTTACGCCTCTAATGTAAATATCTCCTAAACCGTGGAGGTTTAGAAGATATTTACTGCACCTACAGGTAAGCCTTAATATATGCGTGCCTCTAGGTAAAAGGGCAACCACTTTAAGGTAAAGCTGCTCTTGGTGGTTCAGACAGGAAGTATAGTGGTTAAATTGATGTGCACGTGGCAGAACATGTGTGTGCAGTGGAGGAACAGATGTGCATTATGGTATAGCAGCAGAACATGTGTGTGCAGTGGAGGAGCCCATGCATATACCTGACATCTAGCTAGGGTCAAGGGATGTTTGATGTAGGAAGAAGAACTCAAGATGCAGGAATTGGGGCTGATCTGAGGTCTGAAGATGCAGGAATTGGGGCTGATCTGAGGTCTGAAGATGCAGGAATTGGGGCTGATCTGAGGTCTGAAGATGCAGGAATTGGGGCTGATCCGAGGTCTGAAGATGCAGGAATTGGGGCTGATCTGAGGTCTGAAGATGGAGGAATTGGGGCTGATCTGAGGTCTGAAGATGGAGGAATTGGGGCTGATCTGAGGTCTGAAGATGCAGGAGATGGGGCTGATCTGGGGTCTGAAGATGCAGGAATTGGGGCTGATCTGGGGTCTGAAGATGCAGGAAATGGGGCTGATCTGAGGTCTGAAGATGCAGGAATTGGGGCTGATCTGAGGTCTGAAGATGCAGGAATTGGGGCTGATCTGAGGTCTGAAGATGCAGGAATTGGGGCTGATCTGAGGTCTGAAGATGCAGGAATTGGGGCTGATCTGAGGTCTGAAGATGCAGGAATTGGGGCTGATCTGAGGTCTGAAGATGCAGGAATTGGGGCTGATCTGAGGTCTGAAGATGGAGGAATTGGGGCTGATCTGAGGTCTGAAGATGGAGGAATTGGGGCTGGTCTGAGGTCTGAAGATGCAGGAGATGGGGCTGATCTGGGGTCTGAAGATGCAGGAATTGGGGCTGATCTGGGGTCTGAAGATGCAGGAAATGAGGCTGATCTGAGGTCTGAAGATGCAGGAAATGGGGCTGATCTGAGGTCTGAAGATGCAGGAATTGGGGCTGATCTGAGGTCTGAAGATGCAGGAATTGGGGCTGATCTGAGGTCTGAAGATGCAGGAATTGGGGCTGATCTGAGGTCTGAAGATGCAGGAATTGGGGCTGATCTGAGGTCTGAAAATGCCGGAATTGGGGCTTATCTGGGGTCTGAAGATGCAGGAATTGGGGCTGATCGGAGGTCTGAAGATGCAGGAATTTGGGCTGATCTGGGGTCTGAAGATGCAGGAAATGAGGCTGATCTGAGGTCTGAAAATGCCGGAAATGGAGGCTGATCTGGGGTCTGAAGATGCAGGAATTGGGGATGATCTGGGGTCTGAAGATGCAGGAATTGGGGATGATCTGGGGTCTGAAGATGCAGGAATTGGGGATGATCTGGGGTCTGAAGATGCAGGAATTGGGGATGATCTGGGGTCTGAAGATGCAGGAATTGGGGCTGATCCAAGATCTGAAGATTCAGGAATTGGGGCTGATCCAAGATCTGAAGATGCAGGAATTGGGGATGATCTGAGGTCTGAGCGTGCATCATTAGGGGCCAATTTAAGGTCTGAAGGTCTAGGAACTGGGACTGATTTGAGGTCTGAAGGTGAAGGACCTGAACCTCATCTTAAAGTGGCTTTAAACCCAAAAGCAAACATTTATTATATTTCTTAGATGTGATGGTTGTTTTCTTTTTTAGGCTTTCTTTCTTTTTTTTCATTTTTATCTGGTGATCCAACCAGTAAGTCTATTTTTTAAAAATAAGCAAAATGTATCAGTTAAAGAGATGAGACAAACCATTTAATACTAGCTGTGGTGCTTATAATGATCAGCTTTTATTTATGTAAAAGCTTTATCTCAAATGGAAAAAAAAATTGATGCAACTGCTTGAGGCTGGGTCCACACCATCGCCGCATGCGGCTCCCAGCAGGGGTCTGGTGCATCCGGGTTCAATGTTTCAGGTCCGATTTAAGCCAGAGAGGAGGCTCACCTGGGATCCAAAAGGTGCAAGCATTAGGCCTCATCTTAAGTCTGCAGGTGCATGAATTGGGCCTGGTGTGAGGTTTAAAGTTACAGGAATTGGGACTGTTGCAGGGCTAATCTGAGGTCTAAATATAAACATGTGTGCACCAGTTAATATAATAATATGACAACAAACTACATGACTTCAGCACACTATTGTAATCTGGAAGGCTGGTTGTTTAATGCTTTTTAAAAAAAAATGGCACTTGATGCGGAAAAGGCTGCTGACCCGCTTTACAGTGTCAGGGATTCTGTATGAATAGTTTCTTTATCGTACAGCACCAAATATGTTGATGTTTTCTATATAAAGTCTAATAAATGGTTCAATAATAACACAGGCTAATGCTGTTGGTTCTGCTGTGGAACCCTACAATTTGCTAGGCAAGCCATAGTTTATCCTGTCGCCCTGCCGGAGAAGAAGGAAGATATCATTATTTTCACCCAAGCCCTAATGGGAAAGCCGCCCAACTCATAACTTAGCAGTTGTTCCCAGAACCATTAATAAACCCCCCCCCCCCCCCCCGATATTTCCCATCTGTTTTCATGACTCTGAGCAGAGCATGGAGGGATATTGGAAAAGACCAGAGACAGTGAAAAGTGTAAAGCACCCAAAGGAGGAAGAAAACGTTATGTTTTGCTGAAATTAACAAAGCTACTAATTAACAAGGGGTTGATTTATGAGCTGCCAGCCCGAACATTGCTTCCCGTGTAATCTTCTCACTTCATTAAATGTTATACCAAATCCTTGAGAACATAGAGATCCATTCTAACCAGGTAGCGTAGTAGCCACCCTGATATGCCACATGCTCCTGGGAGGCTGAAGGGACCATCTGCCCTACTCAAATCATTTGTTGGTCTCATCTGTTCACACAGACTGCCAAACCAAGTCTGGACTAACCGTTTGCAAGTGGGATGCGGAGAACAGCTGCATCTGAGCCCATGCTCTGGGGTAACCGGAGACTGTTCCTACACCACAGGAGCTTGTCTACTGCCCTGTAGTGTACATACACCAATGCAGAGTGTGTTACATTCCTCACTGTAGAGCGGTCAGGAAAGATATAGGGCTGGCTACCTGATGCTTCCCAATTCTTGGCCATTTATTTTAGGGGGGGGGGGGGGGAACACCCCTCTCGGTCCACCAGTGGAGCGGCACTAGCACAACTGCCCTTACCCCCCTCACATTTGACACCTTTTAGCAGGGAGGGGGGAACAGATACATGTGTAATACAGGTGTTTGGCTCCCACTTCTGGGCATAGATACCCACGCCACCCGCAGGTATCTCACGCAACTTCCCGTCCTCTCCGCTGTCTTCTGAGAGACACACAGGTCCCAGAAGACATCAGGGACCAGTGGCATCACGCAGCGCGAGTCACGCATGTGCAGTAGGGAACCAGGAAGTGAAGCCACAAGGCTTCGCTTATCGAAGATGGCGGCGGCAGCATCCGAGAGCCGAGGGACAGATCGGCTTCGGGTGCCGACATCGCGGGTGCCCAGGACAAGCAAGTGGTGCCCTGAAAGGGGCCGGACGCTTGAATAGGGGATGGCTGCGGCAGCCGTGGATAGATTCATTCATAGCATGAATCTATCCATTGCATATAGGGGGTGGCGTGGAGAGAGGGGGTGGCATCCTGGCGCCCCTACTGGACGGGCCACTGCTGGTCTCCACAGGAGCTTTAATCACCAACCCTTGTGTCTACAACAACCAAAAACTTTCAAAATCCAATGGTAATTGGGACAGAAAGTGAGGGGAAATCTTCAAAACAGGGGCACAGATAGCCAAACAAATGTTACAGGGGTGTTAACCCTTCCTTATGCTAACCGGCCAACTTAAAAATTATTGTTCATGCTTTAGCTACACTTAAAAAAAATATTTGTTCCGAATTACAAATTCAACTTAAGAACAAACCTACAGATATTATCTTGTTTGGGGGGGGGGGGGGGGGTTACCAAGAAACAGGAGAGCCTAAAACAAATACTGCAACAGGGTCCTTACCTCAATAGCCATGCCACGCTACACAGCTTGGTCTGTATTTAAACGGACTTAGGGGAAAACTAATATTAATCCTGACTTTCCTGCTTGCTAAATAACTAGTAATTTGTATATTACTACAATTTTTTCTATTTAGTTTAAATGGCCTTAACGTGATCCACGTCATCCCTGCTGCCAACCCTTCTAATGGGATCTGTGCATTGAGGTTGTTGCTCCCTTTCTCATGTCACCGCCCTCCAGCAATCCCTAGATAGCAGCTGTAAATTCCAGCCTGCATAGCAGACTTTTGAAGATACAGTCTTTCTGAATACATTGTCGATTTACTAAAACTAGAGACTGTTGATGCTATATAAATCCTGTATAATAATAATTGTTACAATAAATATTCCCTGCCAGTCTTGGTATGTCAGAGGATTTGGAAAGTCATTGGCATCTTGAACCAGGTGACCCAAACGCCATCTGCACCTTTTTAATAAACAATACAAAAGTAAAGTGTATTTTTATACAAAGTTTTCACAGCTGCTGTGTAGGTATTGCTAGAAAAGGGGAGACATGAAAGAGTGTAATGAAAAGCTTACACCAGCCTCTATGTGCATGTTTTATTCGACGGGATAGAGGAACAGCATGAGTTACTTTAACTCTGAACTTACAAATATACAAGAGTATTATGAGGTCGCAGTCTCCGGCACAGTCCTCTACAGAGAAATAATTCACACGATAAGAAGATGATGTGTTCCGAAGAACTACATTTTCCTAAATCCCTCCCCTGGGACTAAAGCCTTTATGACAACTTTAAGGAGTGTGGAGAATAGGGCGCTCTGGATAGCAAGGAGACTTGAACAATGACTGGCTCTTGAAATGTAATTGATGCACCACATCAGCACTTCAGAAGAGGGAAGCACACGCTATAGGAAAAACAAAGCAGAAGTGAAGATTCATCCAAGTACAGTATTAAAACACTTTAATGACAAGGAAGGGTTAAAAACACAAGATGGGAGTGGAAAAAGAGGCCCATCAATCCATAACAATAAGACAACTTCAGGTGGAAGTTCCATCTGACAAGCGATGTCTCTGATGTTGATCCAAGATGGAGAGCCGTGCTGTCAGGACCAGCATGGAATCCAGGCAACCAGAAGTGACGTCAGAGTGGGTGAATACATGATTTGGAGCCTTCTTCAAACCACAATTGGTTGCCTGAAGTCGATGATGGTCTTGACAAGATGGCCCACCATCTTGGATCAGAGAGACAGTATTCACCACCGCTGGTCGGCTGGATCTTTCACCTGCAGCGGTCTTTACTCCTAGGAGGCATCCCGCTGCATGGTAGGGATTGATTTATAGGCCTTTTTTTACCATTACCATCTTGCAAGTGTTTAACCCTTCCTTGTCATTAAAGCGGAGCTCCACCCTATAGTGGAACTTCCGCTCATCAGAACCCCCCCCTTCCGGTGTCACATTTGACACCTTTCAGGGTGAAGGGGGGGTGCAGATACCTGTCAAAGACAGGTATTTGCACCCACTTCCGGGAGTCTTCACTGCGGGGACTCTGCGTTGTGTTCTGGGAAACACTTGGTTCCCAGAACACAACGGGGACCAGTCAGGACGGCACTGGGTGACTCGCGCATGAGGCATAGGGAATCGGGCAGTGAACCCTGGAGGGCTTCACCTCCCGATTCCCTAACCGAGGATGGCGGTGGGGGTGGCAGAGTGGCGAGCGATCACTCGTCCTCTGCTGCCGACATCGCTGGACTCCATGACAGGTAATTTTAAAAGTCAACAGCTGCAGTATTTGTAGCTGCTGGCTTTTAATTTTTTTTTTCCTGGCGGAGATCGGCTTTAAAGGGGTCGTAAAGGCTCGTTTTTTTATTTTCTAAATGGGTTCCTTTAAGCTAGTGCATTGTTGGTTCACTTACCTTTTCCTTAGATTTCCCTTCTAAATGATTTTTTTCTTTGTCTGAATTTCTCACTTCCTGTTCCTCCTCAGTAAGCTTGCC
Organism: Rana temporaria; assembly: GCF_905171775.1. Taxonomy (NCBI): domain Eukaryota; kingdom Metazoa; phylum Chordata; class Amphibia; order Anura; family Ranidae; genus Rana; species Rana temporaria. Next base: position 26,860,576 of record NC_053500.1, on the reverse strand, counting down.
CCCATCATCCGAGCTGTTCTGGCTGGGGGTTAGTCAGCGAGAACAGGTTACTGAGGAGGAACAGGAAGTGAGAAATTCAGACAAAGAAAAAAATCATTTAGAAGGGAAATGGAAGGAAAAGGTAAGTGAACCAACAATGCACTAGCTTAAAGGAACCCATTTAGAAAATAAAAAACGAGCCTTTACAACCCCTTTAAAGCCGATCTCCGCCAGGAAAAAAAAATATTAAAAGCCAGCAGCTACAAAATACTGCAGCTGTTGACTTTTAAAATTACCTGTCATGGAGTCCAGCGATGTAACCTGTTCTCGCTGACTAACCCCCAGCCAGAACAGCTCGGATGATGGGGGCAAGCTTACGGAGGAGAAACAGGAAGTGAGAAATTCAGACAAAGAAAAGAAAAACATTTAGAAGGGAAATCGAAGAAAAAGGTAAGTGAACCAACAATGCACTAGCTTAAAAGGAACCTATTTAAAAACAAAAAAATGAACCTTTACAATCCCTTTAAAAAGTCTTTTACTACTGCACTGCGCTGTCTCTTCTGCTTTGTTTATCACAACTTTGCAGCCAGAGAGCTTGGTGGAAGTCAATGCTTGGGGGATATAAAATATTAACGAGATGGTACAGAACACCATCAGTATTACACCGAATATACCCAGAAACGTCAGATGTCTGTTGGAGATGCCTGGAAGCGGAAGGGACATTAGTGCATATTTGGTGGGAGTGTAGAAAAATACAGGAATTCTGGAAAATGGTAATGGAAATAATTGATAAAATTACAGGAATTAATCTGGTGGATAGACCATCGGCGGTTCTACTATTAGACATTCCAATGACAATGGAAAAATATCAAAACTCGTTGATAAGACATCTTATCATAGCTGCAAGAGCGTGTATCCCAGCTTTGTGGAAGCAGGAGATACCTCCATCAAGAGCACAATGGCTCACAAAGGTTGCAGAGATCCAACAAATGGAGAATTTAACAATGACATTGAAAGATCAGGATAAGAGATACCAGTCGATTTGGGCCCGTACGAGAGGTACAGGGAGAGGATGGGGAGGGGGGGCGGGGAATAGCCAGCGGGTGCGCTTTTTTTTTTTGTTTTCCTTTATGGGAAGGGGCGGGGGGGTGGGATGGGTAATAAGAGATAGAAAGAGAGGAAAATGAGAAGTATTACTAAACCAGGACGGAAGTAGGAGGGGGGATGGTGGGGTATTTTCTTGCCATCACTCTATTAATTCTATGATATAGTTTAAGTAAGTAGATGAACTACAATGTATCATCCTGTAAAGTAATTCTTGAAATAAACAAAGAATTTATAAAAAAAATAAGTCAATGCTTGAACAAAAACCGAACCAGTAAAAAAGGTAAAAGAATTAACATGGGGATGACATTTGCATTTAATATAAAAAACACCAATCTAGCTGAATTACTTGGCATTTTCTAGATGGTTACATTTCAGCTTTAATAATAATCAAGTACCAGGTTGGCACACAAGCAGACTGTATGTCAACAGCTGGAGCCTGCAGCATCATAGATGAGTGTGCATGAAATGTGTGGAACTTGGGGGAATAAGTTTGCTTTTGTTTTGTCCCTGCCCAGGCAATAAAATTATGATAAAGCCAAGTCAGTTTTTACAAGAAAATCTCGAGGGTATACAACAGATAATACTTTTGCATGGTGTTTTGTTTTCTTCATCTTTTTTTTGTGGTCTTACAATGTAAAATGCTATCTATAATATCTCCAGAACAAAAGCAAGTTGGACTGTGCAATAAATAGGATAGACCTGGATAATTGTCCATGGCAATGCAACTGCAAGAAGTAAGCAATGAAAGCTCAGAGGAAGGGCAAAGCTCAATGTACAAATGCCATGTCAGGGGGCAGGAGAGCTCTTCCTGCTGGGGACTAGGAAAGCAGAGACAGACTAGTTCAGTTGAAGAGCCAACTTGCAATAGTCGACTTTGAATGAAACAGATTGGCATTAAAAACGTGTAAAGAACGGTCCTTGGCTAAATGTCTTTCACAAGTATACCTGACACCGTTGGGATCATAGGTGTGCCAGGGGTGCCTGGGCACACCCTAATCATCCTGTGTGGTGCAGATGCCCGCTGTTTAAACCCCTGGTATTTCACCAAAGCCCCATAATGGGGCTCCTAAAAAAAAATATAATAAAAGAAAAAACATTGTAAAAAATAAAATAATTAAATTAAAAACTACTGACACCAATCTCTGCCCTACTGACACCGTCAGTATATATACCCACATGCACACACACGCATACGTGTTTGAGCTTTGGGGTGCACACCTTAATGCGGATCTCCACCGAATTTTTTTTAGAGATATATATATATATATATATATATATATATATATATATATATATATATATATATATATATATATATATATATATATATATATATATATATATATATAGATATATATATATATATATATATATATATATATATATATATATATATATATAGATATATATATATATATATATATATATATATATATATATATATATATATATATTTATTAAAAGCCAGCAGCTACAAATACAGCAGCTGCTGACTTTTAATAGTAGGACACTTACCTATCCTGGAGTCCAGCACTGTCGGCAGCAGAGGACGAGTGATCACTCGTCACTCTGCTGCCCCCAACGCCATCCTCGGTGAGGGAATCAGGAAGTGAAGCGCTCCGGCTTCAATGCCCGAATCCCTACGGCGCATTCGCGACTCACACACCGCCGTCCTCACTGGTCACCGTTGTGTTCTGGGAGCCGAGTGTTTCCCAGAACACAACGGACGGGGGCGGGAAGTGACGCACTACCCACAGACTCCACGCAGTGAGGACTCCCGGAAGTGGGTGCAAATACCTGTCTTTGACAGGTATCTGCACCCCCCCTCCCCCTGAAAGGTGTCAAATGTGACACCTGAGGGGGGGGGGGGGTTCCGATGAGTGGAAGTTCCACTTTAGGGTGGAGCTCCGCTTTAATGAAATAGGCTGCGCACACCTATGGTTGGGATAGAATAAATTGTTACTTTGTTTGCTCTATGAATGCAGATGTGATGATTCGCTTTCAAAATTCAAATTCATATTCAAAAAATGTGCCTGCTGAACGGCTTACCCTGTCCAATTTTGAACTTGAGCGTAATTTGTTATTTTGTTTATTCTTTTATTCTTGTTTTTGTAAAACTGAAAACATTTCTAATAAAAGGTATTATTTGACAAAAATAAAATAAAAATTGAGGCTTAAAGTATCTGTTACCATCAATGTTTGAATACATCTCAGAATGCCAAAAAATGGGATGTCAAAAGTATGAAACACTTAAAATATTTTACACATTTCCTAGGCGTTTTATACAATGCCAAAAGGCAAACCGGCAAAGTATAAAATACTCTGATATTGATGTTCCTACTCTCATGTGGCTTTCGATGCTCACCTCAGCCAGTGAGTACTTCAGTCTTTGTTTAGTAGACAAAAAAACAAGATTTTGAATTTGCGCTGCAGACGCTAGTCCATACTGTGTTGTACGAGAATGGCGGAGCAAGGTGTACGGTCCAGGTAATTTTTTCAAAAAGGAATTTTTGATGACTTTATTTCACACTTTACCTAAACAGTACTTGTTCTGTATAATGCCTAGGTATTATATACAATACCTAGGGAAAGTACATAGCATAAAATAACAGCCATTTCATGCTTTGCCTAAAAACGTGACTCATTCTATACAAATGCCTACTTTCCACATATGGGCAGTAACATATCTAAAACCGATAAATACCGGTATATAAAACATGCAGCGCTTGATATAAATCTGTTAAATCAGAATAGAACAAAGTCCTTGAAAAAGGAAGCCGGAAGAGAGTGTTTTTGAGAGAGAGAGCGAGAGTTTTCCAGAGAGAGAGAGCGAGAGTTTTCCAGAGAGAGAGAGCGAGAGTTTTCCAGAGAGAGAGAGCGAGAGTTTTCCAGAGAGAGAGAGCGAGAGTTTTCCAGAGAGAGAGAGCGAGAGTTTTCCAGAGAGAGAGAGCGAGAGTTTTCCAGAGAGAGAGAGCGAGAGTTTTCCAGAGAGAGAGAGCGAGAGTTTTCCAGAGAGAGAGAGCGAGAGTTTTCCAGAGAGAGAGAGCGAGAGTTTTCCAGAGAGAGAGAGCGAGAGTTTTCCAGAGAGAGAGAGAGAGAGAGAGAAAAAAACTCAACTCAAACTCAACTGCTTTGGCAATGCTAACATGTATTTGGTCCTGCCAATAAAGCTTATTTGAATTGAGAGAGAGAGAGAGAGAGAGAGAGAGAGAGAGAGAGAGAGAGAGAGAGAGAGAGAGAGAGAGAGAGAGAGATACCATGAAGAAGGCTTAAGACGACCTGTTCCAAGTGACGGCTGTCTAAAGCCTCATACACACGATCAGACTTCCATCAGACTTTTCCGTGGATTTTGGTCCGAAGGCAGTTGGCCGTGAACTTGATATGCATACACACAGCAGAACATTTTGAGCAACATTCACCAAACCACATGTTTTTTTCAGCTTTTTACCGCCACCCTTTGGTCAACTTCTGCCATTGTTGTCCGATGTTTAGCATTGGTTCCAAGCATACTCGTTTGAACTTTGGATTTTAGTCCGATAGACTTGTGTACACATGATCGGATTATCCTCCATCGGATATTTGTTGTCGGAAAGTTTGAGAGCATTCACAGCAAACATTTGTCCATTGAAAAGCCGAAAACAATTGTCCGATAGAGCATGCACGTGGTCGGATTGTCCGATAAAACACGTCCGTCGGACCGTTGTTGTCAAAAAGTCTGATCGTGTGTTTGGGCCTTTTGAGGGCTTCCATGCTTTGGATAGATTTTTGAGACTTCCTGTTGGGTCTACAGAACAGTAAGTGAAGTCCTCCCCGCACACACTAGAAAGAGATTAAACCATTTCTACTCTATCAACAAAAAAAAAAAGCTTTGGCTTAAAGCGGAGGTTCACCCAAAAATCCACTTTTTGACATTAGCTGTAGCATACTGCCAACATCTGCAGTATGCTGTTTTTTTTTTTTTTACTTGTACTTATCGTTATATGAGCCCTTGTTTTCCGGCTCCGAGCTGGGAATCCTGCGGGGAATGGGCGTTTCTAAGCGAAGAGGAGTTGATTGACGGCTGCTAAGATGCGTCTTGGCCTCTGTTTAATCTTCAACTGCCATGATGCTGCACATGTGATCAGTTATGACACCAGCCATTGGATGGTTTGACAGTTTGGTTGAGAGCACAACCAATGTGACAGTTAGCATTCCCGGCATGCCAGGAATGCAACTGCTTTTTCAAACTGCTAAATTGATGGGTTTACTTCCATTTTAAGGATGCTGGAAAGTTCATTTTGAGGGTGAACCTCCGCTTTAAGAGACTGTATAGTTTAAGACTATACACTGCACAAAATGACATACAGTAAAACTCTGTCAAAATGCTTAGAAATTTAGTAAAGTAGCTTTTGTTTACCTGTGAGCTTTTGCAATAAATACGAATCAACTGAGTTATTACCCAAGTGACACTGCATGCCAAAGAGCCAATCTTTCCCACTAATAAGTGACACTCCTTCCTAAGTAGTGTGTATTTACTGCCTATTAAACTAAAATCAAGGTCACAAATGTATTGAGGTTTTAGACAGCTATAAGTCTCCAGAGCTGTTTATTTTCAAAGCAGCCTCCTGCACACAATGAAATCAAGAGAGTGCTGCTTGCAAGGCCAGGATCAGACACATTAAACTGAGCTATGCTATCGATCGAGAAATTGGCTTCTTTATAAAATTCATTTTGTTTGTTCTCTCTGCATTCAAAATCTGCAATTACATACCCTATGGTGTGATGGCTCAGCAGAAAATTATTTAACCCTGCTTGTAGAAAGCTATAGAGGGGCCCTTAAGCAAATCAGTGGGCGAGTTCACTAAAAACAAACCACAAGCCAGTGCAATGAAATACAGTAAAGCCCTGGATACTACAGTTCAAATAGGAACTACGTATGAACCTCCTGGCTGGAACATGTAGACGAACCCTTCAGCTAGCGGCTTCCAGTAAAACACCCCAAGACTCAATTGTTGTAAGGGAAACAGGTGGGACCTCTGATCACTGCATGTCCTGGGGGAAGTAATTATACTATAAAGGGGAACCTTTACTACAACCAAAGTAGAATTCCTGACAAACGAAAATTTTGAAATAAAAACAAAGTAAATCTATTTCCCTTTTTGTTATTTTTTTGTTTTGTTTTTAGGAAGCTTTGGATATTGTCCTGCTTTCGTGGATGACAACTAAAATAGCCATTAAAATACCCTTGCCAAAAACCTGAGCAATTAAAACTTTGCATTTTTCAAAATAAATAAACATACATACATACATACATATACATATATATATATATATATATATATATATTATAATAATATTATTATTATTATATATTTTTAATTAGTAGAGGTTACTATTAATAAAAACATTTTGCACTTGATTGCACATCTATTATCAAGGATTTTTCCTCACATTTGTTCTGTTGGATTAATGATTATAATATTTTTTTACACAAGTTTTTATTATATATATATATATATATATATATATATATATATATATATATATATATATATATCCACACACAATATCTATCTATCTATCTACACACACACACACACTAACTACAGCCCTGCGGGGAGATGCTGTGTTCACACAGTGTGTTCCGCAGGGATGTAGTCCCAAGGAAGGGGGCGAGCACGCCGACTAACCCCCAGAAGACTCGGATGATGGGGGCAAGCTTACTGAGGAGGAACAGGAAGTGAGAAATTCAGACAAAGAAAAAAAACAGAAGGGAAATCGAAGGAAAAGGTAAGTGAACCAACAATGCACTAGCTTAAAGGAACCTATTTAGAAAATAAAAAACGAACCTTTGCAACCCTTTTAATATCCAATAGAGATAGTCTCACAGAACTCTCACCTCATATGTATGAAGAAACTCGCATCAATTAATAAAGATGTCCTTCAACCTCCAAATTAGAACCGTTCCACAGCATCCTATTGGGGCTTTTCCAACTCAAATACGGCTATTATGGTATCCTGGACTACTCCTCAAACCGCATAGTTTGTTCACAGAGCCACCCTGATAAACTCCGGTATTTATAATATATAAAGTAGGGGATAAAAGAAAAGACGCCTCCAACCGTGCAGTATGCTTAAACAACTCAGGGATAATTTAGTAAGGTGCCAATAGAGGGACTCTTACATAAAGATCAGCAATAACAAGCAAAACAAATACACTGTCAATTCCGGTGTAAGTCTGCCTCCGGCCACTCCCTACGCGTTACGTCACGACACGTAACTATCAGGGAAAAACCCTAAAAGTCTTAAAACAAATCTTTTTCCCATGCTTATAAAAAGGTTAGAGCTTACTGACAATGTTTTGTTGCCGTGTTTTTTTGTCCTTGTTGACTACTACACCCCACCCCCTTCACACACCATGACTGACTATATTGAAGTCTGTCCAATGCCATCCAAAAAAAAAAAGTCAAACCAATAAAAACAAAACAAAAAAAAAAAACTTGGCAGCAGTTGGGCTTCTGCTTACATCGTTCTACTTTGTCCAAATGTTGACTGAAGTTGGGCTTTCAAGTACTACTTGCTGTACTGAAGAGGTAATACTATAATCTCAGTATGTAGTTTTCTCCAATTGGAGTTCGGAAGTGATAAACAAAATTTATGACAGTTCCAATACAAGATTCTAGAGCGAAAAATGAATTCCTGGTGCTGTGGTTTCAGTAATACCTTATTAGTATCTTAACTGCATCTCGGAGAAGGTCCTAAATCAACCCCAGGCTAATCAATAATAAAGTTAAAGAACGCTACAATCCTAACTGAAAACTAATCCTTTTAATGTGAATAATTCCTATTCATCTTCACTGCAAGTTATTTGCTGCCTTTCACACAGAATTTTATGACAAGAAGCCAGCAGTACATGTAGAAGCTGCAGAGAGGAAATCGCGAGATGATTATATAGAATTTAAGAGGGTTTTTCGTTTTCCGTTGTTGAAAGAACAGGTTCCACACACTACAGAGAAAACGTTTAAGAGGTCTTGCACACAGCCATATATTAGATGTAAGGCTGTACAAACCACTTGTTCTTGCGACTCCTAGGAGCCACAGTGCATTTTTTGCCATAGACCTACATTGCAAAAAATAAATAAAAAGAAAAGTACCGTATATATCGGGGATATGCAATTAGCGGACCTCCAGCTGTTGCAGAACTACAATTCCCATGAGGCATAGCAAGACTCTGACAGCCACAAGCATGACACCAGTCAGAGTCAGAAGCATGATGGGACTTGTAGTTTTGCAACAGCTGGAGGTCCGCTAATTGCATATCCCTGGTATATATGGTACTCGAGTATAAGCCGACCCGAATATAAGCACCTAATTTTACCACAAAAAAAAAAAAATGGGAACATGTATTGACTCGAGTATAAGCCTAGGGTGTCCATCTGCATGCCTTACTGTGCCTCACTGTGTCCATGTGTATGTGCATGCCTCACTGTGCCCATGCCTCACTGTGCCCATGCCTAGACTGACGTTTAACATGAGTGTCTATGGAAGGGGTGCCCGGTTTTGAAAAAATTCGGTGCTCCCCAGCCGTAGGTCCCCCAGACAACAACTTGTAGAGGAGAAATGGGGCTACATGTGTGCCAAGTTCCGGGTCCAGGAAACCTACGACCGGCACCGGGTCCCCAAAGTCACCAGAGAAATTACAGTTTAACATGGGAGTCTATGGAAGGGGTTCCCGGCTTTGAAAAATCAGGGCTCCCGGCCGTAGGTCTCCCAGACCGGGTCCCCAAAGTACGGGAGATCAGGCGCAAAAAGGTGACTCGAGTATAAGCTGAGGGGAGCATTTTCAGCACAAGAAATGTGCTGAAAAACTTGGCTTATACTCGAGTATAAGTGTGGCTGTACACATGTAAAATGTTACATAAAATAAAATCTGCCCGCATAGCCACCTACAGCGTTTTTTGTAATGCTTGTCTAGGAGAATAAAATATAGTGCAGCTGTGGACATAACAATAAGCGTATTTTACTCTGTGCGGCTGCATGCCTAATATGCCGTGTGCAAGACTCCATGCTTCATTATCATTACTGCAACTAATGTGTTCTGTGGGGTTTGTATTGGTCCTTCATGTAAGTGGGTGGGCAGATCAATCAGACTGGAGTCTTTTCTGCTTCCATTCCAAAAGATGATCAGTCCTAAAACTTCACTACTCATCATGATATGCCTCACAAAGGAGGATAAATATGTCCGATTGCTCTGTTGTGCAAGTTTTATTGCTTTAGAAGGGCCTATACAAATGTTGAACAAACAATACCAATCATTTCTTTCTGTGTAATTCAAAGTGCATCTCGTGATAGCTTAATCTAACAGAGTAAAGACTGTAAAGCAGTGATATACCTAGCCAATATGGCACCAGGGAGTATTTGCAGATTTTGTAAGTATGCCCAGTGCTTTAACTGGGCCGGAACGCGGCGGTACTCAGTACCGCCACTTCCAAAAATGGCCCTGGAGAGTACCAGCACCTCTCCGTGCGCCCAGTACGTGGGTTTACCGTACCGGAACGCAGCCCCAGGCCAGGAATATGATGATACGGCCCGACGGACCTTTTAATCCGGCCCCCGGGCGGAGAGCTAGCTACACAGGTACCATGCCTCAATCCTGTGAGATGTCAACGTTTAGGATTGTAATATACATGGCATGGACTCACCTGTGTATTACACCAGAAGGATCATGGAGAGGTGGTGGGGAATGACATCTCACAGGATTGTAATATACATGGCATGGTACCTGTGTATTACACCAGAAGGATGAAGAGGTGATGGGGAATGACATCTCACAGCGTCTCCTCCTATAGAGATTAGGAACTCTGCAATTTATCATGGCTCGTTTCAGACAGCCATGCAGACTTGCCCTGTTATTTTCCTTTTATGTTTATTTTCTCGGTTTTGTCTTGAAAAGTAGGAAGATGTTCATTGTATGATTATTGTTGCAAGCTTGCACATGGACTGCTCAGACTGATGAATAACATCCATTATTCTATCTATTTTCTGTGGTGTCTGTCCCTTGTCATGCTTTGTGCCCATTTTATCTTCTCTTTTTTTAGTTTCTGACATCATCAGCTGGTTTATGTGATTTTAGCAGCAAAATCAAATGTTAGGTTTCGTCTAAGAGAGGGTTTGTAAAATATATATATTTTCATGTTCAGTATTGGGGGGGGGGGGGGGGGGGAGTACCGGCGCCTAATAGAGTACCGGCACCTCTTTTGGCCCACTTAAAGCACTGAGTATGCCCACTTACAAAGAAATGAAGGGTCTATAATTTTTATCATAGGTGCATTTCAAAATCTAGGGGGAAATTTAAAAAAAAAAAACACCACAGTCCACAGCTCCTGGGAATAAAGGCAAATGTAGGTATGTTTTCTGGCTCTGTTAATCTTAAACCTTAAGGATTTCACATATACTGCAGCTCTCTGCACACCACTCCCAAAACTATACAGTTTTTTAGAAATCTTGTGTTTTTGCAATTTGCAATACCTGTTGGCACACATGAAAGATGCATGTGAATACGTGAAACTGTTGTTAAAGCACATCCAGTACAGCTAGAATATCTTGAGATCTAAAAAGTATTGGATCTTCTGTTTGGAATGCAGCTTGGATATGCCAAGTACTGTTACATATGCGAATGGGACAGCCGTGCAAGAGAGGAGCATCACATTAAAAATAAATATGGCCCAGGTGTACAGCGGAGATGGGAATTTAAATGATAAAAAGTACTACTTCAATGGTACGTGGTTTCAAAATTTTTGTGGTTGCCCGAAATTCGGAAACTTCTTCCACATTTGGTCATCCTGCCCGATAGCCAAAACTTCTGGCAGCAAGCGTGCCAAATCCTCCATGCCCTGAAGGACTCTCTAAATTCAATTTTTCCTCACGAGTCATATTCTTACAACCGCCAAACAGGTTTCGCCACGCATCCCTATCTCAGGAGGTTAAAACCAGAATGCATGGGATGTTAGTTATTAAAAAGCTGACGGCTCCACTGCAGAACATGATGCCTACAATTTGTCATTTTTTTCACATAGGATGCATTAAAGGGTCACTAAAGGAAAAACATTTTTTAGCTGAAATGACTGTTTACAGGGCATAGAGACATAATAGTTAACTGATTCCTTTTAAAAATGATTAAAAATAGATAAAAAAACAATCATATAATGTGCCTGCAGTGTAGTTTCGTTTTTGCTGTTGTTTGCTGGTTCTCTGATGTACAGAGAGCCACTAGAGGGCAGTCAGCCAATAGAGAGCAGTGATACTTTGTCTAAAACTCCTCAGCACCAATCCAGTTTCGTTTTACACACAGCTCCTTGATTAGTGACCACCGTGAGAAATCTCCCAGTACTGTGGTTATCAGGAAAAAGGCAACCAGGAAGTGTCCAGAACAGAGAGGATTTACAGCAACATGAAAGCAAAAACGAACAATGAGGACATGAAACCAGGACTGCAGCAAGGTAAAGGAAGCTATTTAGCTAAAAAAAAAAATTCCTTTAGTGACCCTTTAAGGTGAACAAACACGAAGCTTTACAACCACTTTAATAGCCCTTGTGGCCTTATCTGATGATTTGTCATCATCTGAAGTGTTCCGTCACGTAATCTTTGCATGCCCAATATTCATTTTACTTAACCTTATGTCTTAGGCTGCATTCACACCTGAGCGTTTTGTCGCCTGAAGCGCGACACTCAAAAACGCTAGAGGGAAAAAAATACATTTCCTATGGCGATGGTTTACATCTCCACTCCAAAACGCCTGACGCCGAACGCCGGAAGCTCAAACACATTCCGGACCCTTTTTTGTTGTGCGAATTGGGCGGTTTGGGCGTATTTGAGCGTTTCCATTTCCCATAGAAAGTAATGGAAACGCTCGATTCAAGCAACTAGCGCGACAACGAGCGTTTGCTACGGGCGTTTTGTCGCTTTAATCAATAGAACTTTTCACCCAGGCAGTAGATAAAAAAAATCTACCAACATAGCAACAAGTGATGAAAAGATGATCATTTTTCCTATTGGCTAAAATAAAAAACGTCGAAGTACAAAAACGTCGGACGACGCTGTATGCAAACGCACAAATAAGCATGAATACGAGCATGAAAAAACGACTGAACGACCTACGCTCAGGTGTGAATGCAGCCTTAAGCAGTCTTCGCAACTTATGGTACATTTCGATGTGCACCACTTTGTTGTTCTTTTGTATACACAGTACAGCCATAAACTTAATTTCACCCAACAGCATGTGATGCAACTGAGCACCTGCTGTGCTGTGTGGATGATTATCCTAATGTTAAAGATCATAAAGCACAATGAGATGTTACTTTACACTTGCATTTGGGGGGAAAAGGGGGGAAATAAAAGCATGCAACTGACCATAGTTTTTATTGCCCCCCAACTACTCCCCTTTAACCACTTTAGTCTGGGACCTTACAAACATGTGTTTTTAGCTGGGGTCCACGGCCAAAGCATGTCTATACTATAGTATTAGCAACTGTCTAATTTCATGTGGAAGTGATAGGATCTGAAGCCACCCAGTCAGTGGATACAGATCACTCCGCCAGGCGTCGGGAAGAAAGAGAGCAGCCGGCCGAACTATAGAGAATTTTTAATATAGAGAATGCAGAGCAGCGCGGTGCAGGATGATGTACCTGCGCCCGAAATTGAGAAAAAAGTCCCTTCAATGCTCCCACATCCTGGGCCCCTCTGGTTACCTGATGGGGCCCAGTAAAATGTAATTGTAACCCACTAAGCAAGTAGGAGTGATTTTAATAAACCCTATTTTTATTTACAGGAAAACAAAACTTCAAAGTTGCTCGCCCCCCCCCCCCCCCTGCTGGTCGGGCCCGGTACAACATGGCTGGTTGTAGTGCCCTATCAGCGGCCCTGCTCCCTGGGCATGAACAGGAACCCAGGAAGTTGTGGGAAATGGAGGTAAATGGCCCCCGCATCTGAGCACAATGAGTAACTGGGCTCTCTGCTACACAAATATGTATACATAAAAGGCTATCCCTGCTACTGAGGCCTGTGCTAATCTGATAAAATAAGCAACACTGCAGAATACTAAACACTTTCATAGAAATGGGAGACACATTTGTTTTGTTGTGACTTATTTGCCAAATGTCATTGCCTTCAAGTGAATCAATAGTCATCCAGACTGTAGCGGGTGCAGGATTTACAGGGTTTGGTATAGTTTAAAAAGTTTCCATCTTATATTTGTATTCTTTTTTATGCATACTCAATAACAAATAAAAGAAATTAATTTAAAAAAAATTGTATTTTATTTTTTATAATTTACAACATATACACACACACACACACACACACACACACACACACACACACACACACACACACAGAGGGGCAGATCCACATACATCTGCGCCGGGCGCAGCGTATCTAAGATACGCTACGCTACGCCGCTGTAACTTACTTTTGTTTGGTTTGAATCCTCAACGAATTTGCGCTTTAAGTTACGGCGGCGTAGTGTATCTGTTGCGGCGTAAGGGCGCGGAATTCAAATGGAAGTGATGGGGGCGTGTTTTATGTCAATACGTCGTGACCCGACGTAAACAACGTTTTTTTTAACTGCGCATGCGCCGTCCCTGGGGGGTATCCCAGTGCGCATGCTCAAAATTAAACCGGAACCAGCCAATGCTTACGACGGTGACGTCATTCTACACAAATTCCTATTCGCGAACGACTTGCGCAAACGACGCAAAAAATTCAAAATTGTACGCGGAAAGGACGGCCATACTTAACATTGAGTACGCCTCAGAACAGCAGCTTTAACTATACGCCGGAAAAAGCCGAACGCAAACGACGGAAAAAAATTCCGCCGGGACGACATACGTTCGTGGATCGCCGTAAATAGCTCATTTGCATACTCAACGCGGATTTCGACGGAAACGCCACCTAGCGGCCGCCGAAAAATTGCATCTAAGATCCGAAGGCGTACTAAGACGTACGCCTGTCGGATCAAGCCGAGATGCCGTTGTATCTTGTTTTGAGGATTCAAAACAAAGATACTGTACGACGCAGGAACTTTGAAATTACGCCTTATTACGCGTAATTTCTTTGTGGATCTGCCCCACACACAGAAGCCCCTCCCTCAGCCACCTGGATGAACAAACTCTTGAGTGTAGTCAATCTGTATTTTTTATAGTTACTGCTGCCACTCTAAAAAAAAAAAAAAAAAAAAAAATGTTATCAAATTTATTTTAATAAAATGCTTTTGGAGTAAAAATCTATCTAAAGATAGCTTTCTATTTTAGATACATTAATAATTTCAAGTTTTAATTTTTTTTCCCAGCATGAAATGGAGCTTAGTTATGTAGAATGATGCTGTATATTCTGCAAGATTTACATTTTTGGTAAACTCATTTAATGAATCCAAGCTCTGCAAGCTGACATAACATGCATTGACAAAGTTATGGTTTTCATCAAAATCAAAGAATTTGAGTAGTTCAACTATGTGTAATTAACCTGTTAACCTAAAATTGGTTCCGATATCGCTGTTTCACTAACCTGACAGCTTATTATTCCAAATAGGAAACCTTCATTTTGTTTGTAAATATTAAAGATTCGAACTACCAGCAAGAATGATTCCTTACATTTAAAGAGCACCTCTCATTTCAGATCCATCATGGCAGCGCCTTGTCATCCACTCACCTGCTGCCGCCACGTCCCTCGCCTTGTTGTGTCACTGCCACATCACCAGCCGTTCCATTAAAGTGAATGGGAGTGTCGGTGAGTCAACAGCAGGTCAGAGGAGGAGTCACTGCAGGATAGAGATGACCGTTGCTCTTTAAAATGTACGATTTATATTGAATTGATTTAAATGAAAATAAACCCTGCTCAGGGGCCACTTTATTAGGTACACCTGTTCAATTGCTTGGCAACACAAAATGCTAATCAGCCAATCACATGGCAACAACTCAATGCATTTAGGCATCTAGATGTGGTGAAGATGACTTGCTGAAGTTCAAACCGAGCATTATAATGGGAAAGAAAGGGGATTTAAGGGACTTTAAATGTGGCATGGTTGTTGGAACCGGACGGTCTGGTCTGAACATTTCAAACTGCTGATCTACTGGGATTTTCACGCACAACCATCTCTAGGTCTTACAGAGTATGGTTTGAAAAAGAGAAAATATCCAGTGAGTGGCAGTTATGTGCAGGAAAATGCCTTGTTGATGTCGGAGGAGAATGGGCAGACTGGTTTGAGATGATAGAAATACAACAGTACCTCAAAATAACCACTCGTTACACCCAAGGTACGCAGAATACCATCTCTGAACGCACAACACATCAAACATTAAAGAAGATGGGCTACAGCGGCAGAAGACCACACCGGGTGCCACTCCTGTCAGCTAAGAACAGGAAACTGAGGCTACAATTCACACAGGATCACCAAAATTGGACAATAGAAGATTGGAAAAACGTTGCCTGGTCTGAGGAGTCTCAATTTCAGCTGCGACATTCAGATGGTAGGGTCAGAATTTGGCATAGACAACATGAAAGTATGGATCCATCCTCCCTTGTATAACCGGTTCAGGCTGGTGGTGGTGTAATGGTGGGGGGGATATTTTCTTGGCACACTTTGTACCCCTTAGTACCAATTGAGCATCGTTTAAATTCCACAGCCTACCTGAGTATTGTTGCTGACCATGTCCATCACTTTATGACTACAGTGTCCCCATCTTCTGATGGCTTCTTCCAGCAGGATAATGCACCATGTCACAAAGCTCCAATCATCTCACCCCTGGACAATGAGGTCCCTGCACTCCAATGGCCCCCACAGTCACCACATCTCATCCAATAGAGCACCTTTGGGATGTGGTGGAAAAAACTGAAGCAACTGTGTGATGGTATCGTCCAACCAAGTACTAGCAAGGTGTACCTAATAAAAGTGGCCGGTGAGTGTAGACTTCCCAGTACTTATCACTATGATATTGAGCAATTTACTAGTGATTATATTTAAAACTGAAGTATGTATGTTTTGCATAATTGCAGCTTGGACCAAAGCATGTGTCACACTCTAACTCCACACAGTAAAGCGAGGCTTTCTTCCTGGTGTGGAGAAAGCCTCTTGAGGGGGGAGGGGCGAGCAGGCAAGTCAGGACACTCTCTACTTTGCAGATAGAGAAAGGAGCTGTGTGTTAGTGGGCGTCCTGACACTCCTGCTCGTCCCCTCAAAAAGGTTTCTCCACACCAGGGAGAAAGCCTTGCATTACTGTGTGGAGATACAGACAGAAGAACAGGAAGTGAGGATTTTTCAGAAGAAATAAGGACATTTAAAAGCAAAATGGAAGGATGAGGTAAGTGAAGGAGGACTGCACTAAGGTAAAGGAAGCAATTTAGGGAAAACATTTTTTTCCTTTAACCCTTTCACGCCGAGCGTACGCATATATGCGTCCTCGGCTTTCAGGGGTTGTACCGGGATGATGCCTGCAGCCGCAGGCATCATCCCGGTACCGTTGTTTAGAGCGGGCGATCGGCTTTCCAAACATAACAACCGATGCGGCTAAAAGCCGCTCGGTTGTTATGCCGGAGGAGCGGGAGGGGACATCCCCCCCCTCCCGCCGCCTCTCGCCGCTCTGACCGGGCCTCCCGTCCCACCGGGAGACCCGATCCACGATCCGGCGCCTCCAGCGTCTCGGCGCGCTCTGAAACAAAGCCGTAAACGGCTTTGATTCAGTGTGCGCATTGAAACCACGGAAGCGGCGTCATGACGTCACTTCCGGGTTTCTCGGCTGCCAATGGCGCCGGATTTAAAAAAGTACACAGTATTCAGAATCGCCGTTTTCGGCGATCTGAATACTTTGAAGTGCAAAGGAGGGCTCGGAGGTCTTTTAGACCCCCGATCCCTCCATAAAGAGTACCTGTCACGACCTATTGCTGTCACAAGGGATGTTTACATTCCTTGTGACAGCAATAAAAGTGATCAAAATGTAAAAAAAAAAAAAAAAAAAATGTAATATTAGAAAAAATAAATAAATAAATAAGAAAACAAAAAAAAAATTTTTTAAAGCGCCCCCCTCCCCGCGAGCTTGCGCAGCAAAGAAAGCGCATACGGAAGTCGCGCCCGCATATGAAAACGGTGTTCAAATAACACATGTGAGGTATCGCCGCGATCGTAAGAGCGAGAGCAATAATTATAGCACTAGGCCTACTCTGTAACTCTAACCTGGTAACCGTAAAAAAAGTTTAAAGCGTCGCCTATGGAGATTTTTAGTTACCGTAGTTTGTCGCCATTCCACGAGTGCGTGCAATTATAAAGCGTGTCATGCTTGGTATCTATTTACTCGGCATAACATCATCTTTCACATTATGCAAAAAAATTGGGCTAATTTTACTTTTTCATTTTTTTAAAATTCATGAAAGTAAATTTTTCCCAAAAAGTTGTGTTTAAAACACCGCCGCACAAATACCGTATGACATAAAATATTGCAACAATCGCCATTTTATTCTCTAGATTCTCTGCTAAAAATATATATATAATGTTTGGGGGTTCTAAGTAATTTTCTAGCCAAAAATATGGATTTTAACTTGTAAACACCAAATGTCATACATAGGCATAGGCATGAAAGGGTTATGTAGCGCTACCCCCGAAGGAGCCGCTGATTGTTTTGGGATCGGCGTATTAAGTTACCCTGCATTGTGTCTAGGGGTGATAGCAGTGAGCGAATGTCCAGACAGTGAATAAAGGTTTTTCCAATGCTTTATTTCCAGGCCAACATCAACAATAAGTGGGAAGAGCAGGTTGATGAAGAAAAGAGAGAACCTTGCGGTATCAGGCCTGGATATTAATTGAGCATTCCTTGCTCAATAGAGTACCAAAATATTACTCGTCGCCACTCCAGAGGGGGTAAAGTGCCCCCGGACAGACCTCTCTTACAAGCCTGGCAGCCGAAGTGTCACTTAGGATTTTCTGGGAGGAACAGATCTCTCTCACAGACCCGGCTCTAGGGCCTCTGCCACAAGCCGATTCCTTTAGGAGAACTAAAATGGATGGAACAGAGCGAATCCTCCCAGTGGATTTTTAGTATAAGTCACCGGGTGACAGCAAAGCGTACCTGTCAGCATCCCGGTCACCAGATTCCCAAAACAAACAGCACTCGGCCTGGAATCCTCTCAATAGAACCCGGAACCCAGTAAATCACTGGGGTCCTCTTTTACCTCCGGTTGAGGGTTTGTGTAGCCTGCAATTTTGGCCAGGTGGGCCACGCTGGGGGGGTCCATGGATGCGCACACCCTGAAGGTGAATGCCGCACCTGGAACAGGGACCCCGCGAAGAACCTAGAACACACGACACCTGTCCCAGATATACCCTTCCCCAGCATGCCTTGCGAGGGAAAAACTCCTCTAATTGGCTGCTGAGGAAGACTCACTCTGCCAGAACTCCACTGGTGCCAACTGCTGGCCAGGGATGGCAACGCATCCCTGGAGCACAGACTGATCCAATGGACATTTCTGGAATGACAGAAGTCCCAATTTAAACGAATTGTGAATGGGAGCAAAGTAACTCTCCCATTCCCCACCAACTTTAGCGTAGTGCCCATACTGAAAGTAAGGGGGCGCTACATTTACAACCCCTTTAAGGGTGTCCTGGCCCTGAACCCTCTCTCCCACAGTTCGGTCCAAGAGGAAAAAAAAATCTTTGCATTCAAGAAGTGTCTGGTGCCCATGAACCTATCTTGCACTACACCCACCATGCCTTGTAACCCACTCTACAGAAGGATGCCAGCTATCCCCAACTCTAGAAGTTCCCATTAGACTAAAGGAGGTCTGGGACCTTGCTACACTTATATTACTGAATTTGTGAGCAAAGAACAAGAGAACATTTTTAGTTGGCTTTTATCAAAGACTCATACCTGAACAGAATGGAAGCATAAGCTAAGGAGATGTTTTGAATTCCTGCACAGCTAATAGTTTTCATTATTTGAGAACTGCAGAGCGAGGAAAACTGAGTAATGTGGCAACAAGATAACACTGACAGCAAGGGATGTCCCTTCTACTAGGGCACAGTTGGGGTCTAACTGGTTAAGTAAACATTACAAGGTATCCGAACAGCTGCAATTTAGTCTGTAGTTATGTTTCTGCCCACTGAGTACTGCTTTATAATACAAAAGAATGCTGCAGTACAGTGCCATAAAACGAAAAATACATTTAGATGGGTAATTCAGTGTATAAAACCATCATTCCCCTTATTTTCATTGCCCTTACATTTTCTATTTTATTTTTTTTATTTCAAAACAAGCAAAATATTTAAACTATACATAAAGAGTGGCCATTACTTGACTTGCTTGCTTTATTTTATAATGAATAACTCAATTTTTATTTCTCTGTAACAGATTTCCCAGTAGCTTTAAAAACGTGCACTATTGTACAGTCAGTACGGATTAAAAAACAAAAAAAACACAATCTCCTGTAATAATGTAGTTGTGTCATCCATCTGATAAACTGCTGTTTCGGAAAAAAAGATTTGGCATCAACATGGTTAATGTACCGCGCACAAACAGGCCACGGGGCCTATACAGTGAGGAACGTGGAAAAAGGCACCATGCTCAGCTTTTTATGTGGAAGATGATGGCAGGGAACCATACGAAGATGCGGAAAGGAACAATGTGATAATATATAACTGCTCTACAAAATGCTAGCAGCACAGGTTGTGAGGAGGTCACATAGTCTCAACGGTCACAGAGGAACGAGCTCAGCTCTACAAGCAAGACAACGTTATACGAGACAAGCTTTGTAGCCGGTTAATGAATATTGGCAGGTTATACAGGAAAATAAAAAAACAACTGGAGAATAAAGCATGGATTTTTTAACATGCGATTTCCGAATGCATTTCTAAGGGGAAAAGGAAAAAGGAAACTGGCCCACATTTGCAGCAGCCATGATAAAATACTGTGAGGGGTTAGCTCGGTAGCGGGGTGTGTGACCCCTTGGATGGGTTCACCACACACTGAATTTATACAGACTGCCAGTCGAAGATGGTTGAAAACAAAGTTTCACATTTATTTTTCCATCTTGCTGGAAAACAATTGCAAGCATCCAAACAGCATAAACAAAATCAAACATAAAATAAATCCTAGCCACTCTGGGCGTCTACCTTCAACACAGGAACCTATCTATGAAGTCTAACACAGCCTACTGCTGGGTAGACAGTGCTGGTCATAAAGCACAAAACAATAGTCTTTTGATTTTGTTTCACACAGAAAATAATCAATCCTCTCCTCACCTCCAAAGAAGACCTTCTGGCACTGCTCTCCTACTCACACAGCCTTAGGAGTGATGCAGCAATTAGTGGTAACCCTTTGGACTTCTTATAGAGGCCTTTAATTGCCTCATTCTGAACAGCTGAAGTTTTTCAACAGCCTTTAGCCTTTCTCTGGCTACGTTTGTAGCTGACGCCCGATAACCATCTGTGTATCGTTTAAACAAGGCAGAAATGTATGTCCCATCAGTGACAACACCCACAGATTTACCTGACTTCCTGTCACAATACATACACCATTCCTCAATGCCAAGGACTTGGAGGAGGGGATCCAGCATGTATCCCCTTAATGATATCGGCTAGGGACAGGTATATGCAAATTAAAAATTTCTACAGAGCTTACTACACCCCTCAGACTCTCACGGATATACACCCCCCCCCCCCCCACACCCAATCTGACAAATGTTCTACATGTGGTAATCAACTTGGTACATTCCTTCATGTTGTATGGCCTTGTATGGCCTCTCCTTCAGAAGTTCTGGACGGAGGTACAGTGGAACCTCAGATTACAAGCATAATCCATTCCAGGAGAATGCTCATAATCCAAAATACTTGCATATCAAAGCGAGTTTCCCCATTGAAGTCAATTGAAACCAAAATTATTTGTTCTACATTGACTTCAAATGCATGCAATACCGCATGAGGCCAGAGGTGGGGGGCGCCAGAGAGCCTCGGCCAGAAAAAAACCATAGGACACCTCAGCAAAACCTCAGAAAGACTCCGTTCCCGAGCTGACCTCTGGCCTTTCCGTGCATTTCCAAACGGCGCCGGCGCCCCCCACCTCAGGCCAAATGCGGTACTGCACACTGCTTTGGCCTGTATCCTGCTCGTTTTGCGAGACAACACTTGCAAACCGAGTTAGGGTTTTTTAAATACAGTGCTCGTATTGCGAAAACGCTTGCTAACCGCATTACTCGCAATCCGAGGTTCCACTGTAGTAGAAACGATAAACTTGGTAGAAGATTTAAAATGCGACTATGGATACCACAAGCCTCCTTTTACGGATCTGGGACACTTACCTTGTGCACCCATAAACGGTTGTTTATATTCTACGCAAGTGTTCTACGTTAGGAAATCTATCCTGGCCAAGTAGAAGCAAACTGAACCCCCCACGGTCTCACAGTGGAGATCCCTGGTTGACTCAATTTTACTGCTATACAAACTCACGTACATAAGCTGGAAGTGCCCTAAAATGTTTGAGAACATATGGGGTGCCTGGGCTAAGGGCTAACTTACTGATAATCTTCTGTGGTCATCTAAAGACATGTAAGGGTTGCCAGGTACTATTGGGGTCCCTTCCCCCTTCACCCCCCACCTTGGGGTACACATATTACTCTTTTTGCCTCACTGGATGTATTATTCATCATTCTGTGTATACGATTGCTTTGTACTGCATATTGTACATGACACTAAACTGTACAATGTGCCTTATAGTATAGGATCATGTATTTGCCTATTATCTATATTTCTCTTTTTGTTTGACTGTTATATTTGTTGCCTTTTTCTTTAGAGATCAATAAAAACTCTTCCGTTACAAAAAAAAAAAATACATTCACCATTTATTTTTATAAATGGTAATTGCAAAATACAGAATAAATATAATTTCACAGGTGTAGCGCCCTGGTCTTAGGCAGGGTTACTAACAAATGTAATTGCTAGGTGGTAACTAGCCTGGCTAATTGTTAGGGGGATCCACTGACTTTTCCCAAACTCTGGATTTGATGCACTTCTCTCTTCTGTCACTAAGTGGCATTGTTGCCTGTGACATTAGAATGACTAGGGCATAGTGAATTCAGACTAGGAGTTGATGGGTTGTCCCAGCCAATTGGCAGGGGTTTCTTTGGTCTCTTGGCATGCTGGGAGAGCCTATTTATTCAGGAAGTAGGTAATCAGGGTTCTGTGCCACCTGGATAGCTGTCTGAGAGGACGTGTGTCACAAGGCTCTGGTTTGCTAGGTCAGAAACCTGAGGCCTATCCCGAGAGCACTTGGCTGCTAGGCTGTCTAGCCTATCCAGTTTGAAGAGAAGCAGCGGTTTGTGTTTAATGCTAAAAAAAAACACCAAGCTGCAGAGGTTCCGCCGACGGGGAGCCAAATTGTTGCCAGCAGTGAGGGAGAAGCAGTTGAAACAAAGGACGACCACTCCTGTCCTCAGGGGCAAATAAATACCAAGGTCAGAGGTAAAGGGAGAAATAGTTGCCAGAAAGGGACAACCATTCCTGTTATCAGAGGCCAGTGTATGGACGTCTGGAGAAGTACCAGAGAAGCCTTTTCACCAGCTGGGGACAGTGAGGAAGTGGGAAAGCTTCAGCAGGGTGCCAAGCCAGGGACCCAGCAGGTAATCGGGGGTAAGACTTAAGGAGTATACAGCGGGTTAGTTGTGGAAGAGCTCAGGGGATCCAGTGACAACTGGCATCTTGAAGTCTAGTGAGAGACCGGTAGCTCAGTGAGTGAAGATCTACAGTGGAATACTGCGAGACAAAGAGAAGATCTATAACGGGTTACTGTGAGTTACGAGTAGAGATCTGTATTGACTGTTGAAGTTCAGTTGCCATAGGAGACAGCAGTTCTACAAATACAGTTGCTGCATCCGGCACTCTGCCTGCTTATCATTTTGTCTCGGAGTCTGCCAATTGCTATTGCATCTGCCTAAGGGGGCCCTAACCCTCTCTCCACCAGTTCTGTTTAAGAGACAAACCTCTTTTCTTGCATTCCAAAAAAAGTGACAGGCGCCCAATCATTCCATCTTGCACTATACCCACCATGCCTAATAACTCCCACTACAAGGAAGGATCTCCATGACTCTGGAGGTCACCACTAGGCCTCTAGGGGTCAGGGACACCGCTACAAAAAGGTATAAAACGTACAATTGAAATTATTATAAATCTAGCTTGGCGTTTCTTATAATAGAAAGGAAAAAAAAGGCACTTAAAGCGGGGGTTCACCCTATCGACGGGAAATTTTTTTTTTTTTTTTATTTTACCTTAAAATCAGGCATTGTAGCGCGAGCTACAGTATGCCTGTCCCGAATTTTTTACCCCCGTACTCACCTTGTAGTCGTCCATCGAAGATACCGGGGAATGGGCGTGCCTCTGGAGACGGAGGATGATTGACGGCCGGCTCTGGCGCGTCACGCTTCTCCGGAAATAGCCGAAATAGGCTTGGTCTTCACGACGCGTGCGCATAGCCTGTGCGCAGGCGCCGTGAAGAGCCGAGACCTACTCCGGCTGTCTTCGGAGAGAGTGACGTGCCAGGGCCGGCCGTCAATCATCCTCCCTCTCCATAGGCACGCCCATTCCCCGCGGGAGCCGAAATCTACGATGGACGACTACAAGGTGAGTACGGGGTTAAAAAAATCGGGACAGGCATACTGTAGCTCGCGCTACAATGCCTGTCTCGATGGTAACATCATGGGATTGTGGGTGAACTACCGCTTTAAGAATGAACGATAAAACCCGTTAGTGCCCTAACCGTAATTTTTTTTGGTTGCAGCAGTCCCCGTTGCTCATACCCCCTTCCCCAAACTTTGTACGCAGTTTTAATTTTCTGTAATGTTTAAGTTGCGCAAACGTTTTACGTCCCGATGCCTCCTTAGTCTTTCTTTCCTCCTTCCGCCATCCTGTATGTGATGGAAAGTAGATCCACGAAGGTGCCGCGTCTCCCCCTCCCTTCCTGTCAGCGCAGTGTCTGTGAAGGAGTGACAAAGCCTAAGGCTGCTAAATTGAGCGCAGGGGAGAGGCAACGCAGTCATCCTTCCCTCTTGTTTCCTGAGATCTACACACCATGACCTGTAAGCAGAATTCAAAACTCTTTATAAAAACAAAGTATATGTCCATCTGTCACATCAGGGTGTACCCATATATTTAAAGCTGCCTGTGGGCAACAACTTGGCTTGAACAATGTGCTATACTGTATGTATTTAAAAGGAAAAACAGTGAAAAATGCAACAACCTAATAATCCCAAAAGAAGATGTTTTGAAGTATTGTTTCCTTTGTGCCTTTTCTTAGAGCTGTGCTCTAGGCACAAAAACGTTTAATTTAAATATATTCCTCTGTATCTACAAAGCATATAGATCTCTACTTTGTGCACATAAAATTCCTTTGCAAACCCAGATATTACATAAACATAACAGTGACATCAATCTTCTGTACATAGACTAGAGCTGCATGAATAATCGTTAAAGAATCGGGATCGCGATTCTACCCCCCTCGCGATCTTAATACAGCATTTCCACGATTCGGTGCAGAGTTCTCTGCTCAAGCCACATCTATCAAAAAAAAAAAAAAAACACAGGCAGTCTGCCAAGTTTATCACAACATGGCCTAGGGCAGTGGTTCTCATCTCCTGTCCTCAGGACCCACCAACAGACCAGGTTTGCAAGATAACTGAAAAACAGAGGATGGGAGAGGCTCTGGAGAAGTCCTGAAGGAAAGCATGGGAGGAGGTTTATAATGAAAAACCAGGTCCGTTTTTTTTTTTTTTTTTTTTTTTGTCTGGAGTGACACTTTAAATCTGCAACACACACTATCTTGCGGCCTCTTTGTTTGGTGTACCTTAAATTTACATACCTAAACAGCTGATGAGTTATAAAGCACATATTTCTTTTCTGATTCCTTTTGTTCCTTTCCTACACTTCTCTGACAGTAGAAAAAGAAGCCTGTCCTGGTGTAACATCAAACAGCTGTGAAGAAGTAATTGCCAAAGACAGGTACATGTTCCAATAGAATCATGTGAGAAATTAATGCACTTTACAGACTGAAAAGAGCTGTACAGCGAATGATGGGATAAAAGAAGTGAGGAACCTGAGAATGGTGAGGACCCTTAGAAAAATAAAATATAGAGCCTAATGGGTCTTCAACCTCCAACATTAAAAAATTGTTCTAAAACAGGCAAAGGGTTTACTTGGCTGTTTACCTGGTTGACATTGAAGGCAATTAGTGCTGTAGCACCCTGAGGTTTAGACAGGGTTGCTAGTGAATTCATTTGCCAAGTGATAGTTGCCTTGGCCAATTGATAGGAGATCAATTTCACCCCAATTCTGGAATTGCTGCACTTCTCTCTTAAAGAGAGAGTAAATCCTCCTCAAAAATAAATAAAAAAAACACCCTGTAAGACTAACGCAGGCGGCGAAACCTCACATGTGTGGGTTGAATGGCGTTTACATATGTGGGCGGGACTTAGAAGGGAAGGGAACGCGCACATGAGCATGAGCTACTGAAGATAGGGGCGTTATAAAAAAAGTTTTTTTAATTTTATTTTACACTTTTTTTTTTTATCACAAGGAATGTAAACATCCCTTGTAAAAAAAAAATAGTGTGTGACAGGTCCTCTTTATGGAGAGAGGCGGGGTCAATAAGACCCCACATCTCTCCTCCAGGCTGGAAAACATGAGAGCGAGAGAAAAAAAAAAAATCACTGATCTCGGCTTTGTTTACTTCCGGGTACCCGGGCGTGACGTCATAACGTTGCACCCGGGCCTTCGACGGTCATAGAGATGACCGGAAATCTCTAGCCTCCTCAGCCGGCCGATTCGTTCTCCAGGCCACCGATGGCACAGGAAAGCTTGGAGAAGCACCGGATGGCGGCAGGAAGAACGATCAAGAGTCGGAACCGCCGCTATGATCTTTATGATGCGTAGAATCGCCGCCTGAAAAGAAGGATATCTGAATGATGCCTCTAGCTGCCGGCATCATTCAGATATTCCCCCCCTAAAGTCCAGGACGTCATACAACGTCCTACGGTAGGGAAGTGGTTAAAACTGGCAGGTCTAGACACTTCATGTGCTGACCTTCTACCATTCCTACAATATACATATACTGCAGGGGTACATGAAATTATTAAAATATATTGCATGCATATCCCCCAAGTCAGCCCAACGCGTTTCAACTTATATAAAGTCTTCATCAGGGAGATAAGGAAGTGGAAGTGGAATATGAACATGACTGGATGTCCAGACCGACAGGTAATGGCTCAGTGGTACAGACCACAGAGGTCTCAGCCCAACCCAGACCTCAAGCCCCACAGAAGATCAATGGCTATCAAGGAGAAGGCAACAGAGGCGGCTTGCTCGCATTCACTAAAATATATCTATAAAGCTGGATGGTAGACAACCGCTGGAAAAAGGAGAGCAATCTCCTATAAAGCCATCCAGCATGGGTTAACAACATGGACTCCCCAGGCTGGAGAAGGCAGCACTGAACTCCACAGACTTATCGTCTTTCTAAAAAGTCAGCAACTACAGGATTTGAAGATTACCTTTTTAAAAAAAGAGAGTAAAGTTTCTCTTTAAGTTCTAGTAAAGGAATGAGATTGCTTAGCCTGTAATGGTGAGTTGCTTGGAAGTTATATGGGCAGCCAGGGCCGCCATCAGGGGGGTACAGGCAGTACACCTGTAAGGGGCCCGGGAGGTCTCCAGAGGCTCGGATGGCAACCCCCCTTTTTTTTGTAAGGGGCCCGGATGGCAACACCCCTTTTTTTTTATAAAAATTTGTATTTATTTTTTTGTTTTTATTAAAGGGTCGGGAGGTCCCCAGGGCCCTGGATGGCAACCCCCCCTTTTTTTTAATTTCTTTTTTTTTTTAAAGAGCCCGGAGGTCCCCAGGCTTATTTATATATATATATATATATATATATATATATATATATATATATATATATATATATATACACATACACACACACACACACACACACATCGTATTTATCGGTGTATATCGCACCCTTTTTTGCCCTGAATCGTGGGTGCGCGATATACGCCGATACCCGCTTACTGCGCCGTGTTTGAATGCCTGCGCCGACATATGCTGAGCGCAGTACACTCGGGTACATTCGGCCAGGCTCGGCTTCACTCGTAATCACGCTCTGTGACGTTTATGCGTGAGAAGCAGAGCCTGGCCGAATATACCCGAGTGTACTGCAGCTCAGTATACGTCGGCAGAGGCCTCAAACTGAGCCCGGGCGAAGCGGGGATTCGACATGAAGACAGCGCGGGAGAAGCCGGGAGGACACCACCGAGGCCGCAGACGGATGCCGAACCGGACGAGGCCGCCAATGGACGCCGGACAAGACACCAAAACTGTAAGTAATAAAATGTTTTTTTTTTTTACAGGATTTTAGGGTCAAAATTAGGGGTGCACACTATACGCCGGAGCGCGCAATACCCCGATAAATACGGTATATTTTTTTTTGTAAGGGGCACAGAGGTCCCCGGGCAACCCCCCAATTCGTGGCACCCCCCGCTTCTCAATTTCTCAATTAGTGGCGGCCGAACCCCCCCCCCCCCCCCGGGATCTCAGCTCTGGTAAGGGGCCCCATAGTTCCTGAGGGTGGCCCTGTGGGCAGCCTTCACCTCCAAAGAGTGCATCCAAAAACAGATCCTCACTAGATATTTCTTGGATTTTTTCCCTTTCCAGCCACCAAAGACAAATCAGGTAAAGCTGATGTCGCCTTTACTTGCCTCATTAAAGACACACTTCAATGGACAATGCACACAGGTGCTGAATAACCAAATAGCTTAATAAGGTGGTTTATAGAAAGTGGCCATTTAGTCACCGATTAGCAGAGCTTGCAATTTTACGATGATGAAGATTACCAGATTTAAATGAGAGGCTGTACTTGTATGTGAGCACTGAGCACGCTCCATTAGTAGCTGCAGTGGGAGAGTTAATGTCATCTTGGGCTCCCTCCCAAACTTTACTCCTATAGTAATGGAGAAAGATTTGATTTGCCTTTATGGAATACTAAAGCACCGTAATATGCTTTCATGAGTCAGGATATAAAATAGTAATACCAATACTTAAAAATGTCTGTTAAAAGGAGGAAACGTTACTCTTTATAACTTTAACCACTTAAGGACCGGACCAATATGCTGCTAAATGACCCAAGGGGTTTTTACAATTCGGCACTGCGTCGCTTTAACAGACAATTGCGCGGTCGTGCGACGTGGCTCCCAAACAAAATTGGCGTCCTTTTTTCCCCACAAATAGAGCTTTCTTTTGGTGGTATTTGATCACCTCTGCGGTTTTTATTTTTTGCGCTATTAACAAAAATAGAGCGACAATTTTGAAAAGAATGCAATATTTTTTACTTTTTGCTATAATAAATATCCCCCAAAAACATATATAATTTTTTTTCCTCAGTTTAGGCCGATACGTATTCTTCTACCTATTTTTGGTAAAAAAAAACGCAATAAGCGTTTATCGATTGGTTTGCGCAAAATTTATAGTGTTTACAAAATAGGGGATAGTTTTATTTTATTTTATTTTTTTACTACTAATGGCGGCGATCAGCGATTTTTTTCGTGACTGCGACATTATGGCGGACACTTCGGACAATTTTGACACATTTTTGGGACCATTGTCATTTTAACAGCAAAAAATGCATTTAAATTGCATTGTTTATTGTGAAAATGACAGTTGCAGTTTGGGAGTTAACCACAGGGGGCGCTGTAGGAGTTATGTTTCACCTAGTGTGTGTTTACAACTGTAGGGGGGTGTGGCTGTAGGTGTGACATCATTGATCGAGTCTCCCTATAAAGGGGATGACACGATCGATGCAGCCGCCACAGTGAAGCACGGGGAAGCCGTGTTTACATACGGCTCTCCCCGTTCTTCAGCTCCGGGGAGCGATCGCGAGGGGGCGGCTAGAAATGAATAGCCTCGCCGTCGTCCCGGATCGCTCCTGAAGCCACGGGAACCACCGCATGTACCGGGGGGGTCCCGATCGGACCCCCGACCCACGTCTAGGCAGGCACGTACAGGTACGCCAATGTGCCTGTACGTACCATTCTTCCGACGTAAATGTACATGCAGCGGTCCGGAAGTGGTTAATGTCTAAATCTTTGGGGTAAGGTCTTTAAAACTCAACTCTAGCCACAAACACTTTAATCAAAATATAATCCTTTAATTAAATTGGTAATAAACCCAAAAGCAAAGCATTTATTATATTCCACCTTACCATTTCTTAAATGTGGTGGCTGCATTTGTTTTCTTTTCACCAGCTGAAAACAAAAGGGGGGAAAAAAAACGTAAAAGAGAAAACTAATGCAGTCACCACATCCAAGGATTGGTAAACTGCAATAATTTTTGATTTTTGTTTTGGGTTTATAACTGCTTGAATATCTACAATGGATATAAATACAGACCCAGTTATTACTTTGTAAAAGTAGCTGTGATATCATTGTGGTTCCACATGAGCTGTGGAAGGGGGTTATTACAATATTTGCTTATTCCAGAATCCAGCTTTAACTACTTCAGACCTGGAAGGATTTGGATCGCCAGCCTCTCAATCGCACCCCCCACCAAACAGAAATACAGCTTGGGATCCTCAAAGGTGGGAACCCAGTCGCACACTGGGTCCCCGTCGCTGTTCAGATGCTCCGGCCCAACATGGTCCCGAAACCAGGAACACCGCGTGACACGCACGCCCCGGCCAGGTAGGCCATATCGCCGGGGTGCCGTGATGTGGTCACCCTAAAAGCAGGCCCGGATTTACTCCCTTTGCCGCCCCAAGGCCGGGTCCTTCAATGCCGCCCCCGCAGTACAGGGGGGACATTATTGGCCGGGGGACTTTTTCGTCAGGACACTGGGAAGCAGGGGGGGGGGTGCTACTGCCGAATATGACATTGAGAACCCGGGGGGGGGGGGGGATGTTGGTGCCAAAAATGACATTGATCATTGGGGGGTGCTGCTGCCAAAAATTACATTGAGATGGCCTCCTCTTTCTGGAGTGCGGCCATCGGTCCCCGGAGCGGAAGAACGGGGAGAGCCGTGTGTAAACACGGCTCCCCGTTCTAAACTGTGGCGGCTGCATCGATCGAGTGATCCCTTTTATAGGGGACACGAGCGATGACATCAGACATACAGCCACACCCCCCTACAGTTGTAAACACACACTAGGTGAAACGAAACTCCTTCAGCGCCCCCTGTGTTTAACTCCCAAACTGCAACTGTCATTTCCACAATAAACAATGCAATTTAAATGCATTTTTTGCTGTGAAAATGACAATGGTCCCAAAAATGTGTCAAAATTGTCAGAAGTGTCCGCCACAATGTCGCAGTCACGAAAAAAAAAAAAAAAAAAAAAAAAAAAAAAAAAAAAAAATCGCTGATCGCCGCCATAAGTAGTAAAAAAAAAAAATTATAAAAATGCAATAAAAACTATCCCCTATTTTGTAAACGCTATAAATTTTGCGCAAACCAACCGATACACGCTTATTGCGTTTTTTTTTTACCAAAAATAGGTAGAAGAATACGTATCGGCCTAAACTGAGGAATTTTTTTTTTATATATATATTTTTGGGGGATATTTATTATAGCAAAAAGTAAAAAATTGATTTTTTTTCAAAATTGTCGCTCTATTTTTGTTTATAGCGCAAACAATAAAAACCGCAGAGGTGATCAAATAGCACCAAAAGAAAGCGCTATTTGTGGGGAAAAAAGGACGCCAATTTTGTTTGGGAGCCACGTCGCATGACCGCGCAATTGTCTGTTAAAGCGACGCAGTGCCGAACTGTAAAAACCCCTTGGGTCATTTAGCTGCGTATTGGTCCGGTCCTTAAGTGGTTAAACTCAAACATTAGCAACAGCATCTAGGTGGACTAAACAGAGCAGATATACATTTTATAAAATAAAAAAAAATCTGCAAGAGATCAGATTTTACTCCTATAAAAAATTACTGATGCTGTACAGAAAGAAAAAATCCATAACAACTGTGTTCTACAAACAATCATTGTGTCAGGAAAGAGGATTTTGTAATTAGCTAATGATTCTGAGATGGCGTCTAAATGCCTCATCAAGTTGTATATTGGTGGAAGCTGTAACACTCCAAGAAAAAAGGAAGGTATATCCAGCATATCTGATGGGTTTATTGGTCCATTTATAAAACCAAAAAAAAAAACCCCACAAAGATTTACAATTTAACGATAGTTATTGCTAGGTTATAACACTAGGTTCATTTTATGATTGACATTAATAGGCTGATCTTGCTGCTCTGACAGTGGTATGTGACAAATTGCAGCTTCGTCACTCTTGAGCCTGTTGTCCAAGTGTCTAAAACATGAACATAAAATCACTTATTTTTTAAAGTAAGGCCGTCAGCTTTATTAATGTGGCAAAACCAAGAAAACCAAGACCCCTTTCACACTGGGGCCACGGCCGCATTATCGCTAAAGCGCCGCTTGTTTTAGAGCCGTTTAACCACTTCCATACCAGGCACTTATACACCTTCCCGCCCAAGCCAATTTTCAGCTTTCAGCGCTGTCGCACTTTGAATGGCAATTGCGCGGTCATGCTACACTGTACCCAAACAAAATTGGTGTCCTTTTTTCCCCCACAAATAGAGCTTTCTTTTGGTGGTATTTGATCACCTCTGCGATTTTTTTTTTTTTTGCGCAACAACTAAAAAAAGACTGAAAATTTTGGGAAAAAAATTGTTTATTTTTTTCTGTTAGTTTTTTTGTAAATAAGTACGTTTTCGGTTTCAATTACAGGCACTGATATGGTGGCACTGATGGGCACCGATGAGATGGCACTGATGGACATCGATGAGGTAGTACTGATGAGCACTGATTGGCGGCGCTGGTATGCGGCACTGATGGGCACTCATGGGTGGCACAGATGGGCACTCATGGGTGGCACAGATGGGCACTCATGGGTGGCACAGATGGGCACTCATGGGTGGCACAGATGGGAACTCATGGGTGGGCACTGGGCATGGATGGGCACTGTGGGGTGGCACTGATGTATCCATGTTGCCAGTCAGTGCCCATTTGTGGGCACTGATTGACATCTTTTTTTTGCCCCTTTTTTGCCCCTTTTTTGCCCAGTGTGGGCTTCCCTGGTGGTTCAGTGTGGCGATCCGAGGGGGGGCTGCGCTGATAAACAATCAGCGTGAACACCCCCCTGTCAGGAGAGCCACCGACGCTAGTGAGGAAGAGCCAATCAACGGCTCTTTCTGTTTACATCCTGATCAGCCTTGGTTGGACACGGCTGATCACGTGGTAAAGAGCCTCCGCCGGAGGCTCTTTACCAAGATCGGAGATGCAGGGTGTCAGACTGACACCCCGCATCACCGATCGGCGCGCGCGGCATGAAATCCCGCAGGACGTCCAGTCAGGATTTCAGAACCACTTCCCGGACGTCAATCCCCTATGGACCGGGCGGGAAGTGGTTAAGCAGCACTTAATGGCCGCTAGCAGGGCACTTTTAATCCAAAAGAAGGGGTTAAAAATGCCCATGTTGTGCCACTTTGAAAGCGGTTTTCAGATGCCCTGCCCATTCATTTCAGTGGGCGTACATCCCAATTTTTTTTTTTTTTTTTTGCATTTAAGCCCAAATATGAGATCTGAGGTCTTTTTGACCCCAGATCTCATATTTAAGAGGACCTGTCATGCTTTTTTCTATTACAAGGGATGTTTACATTCCTTGTAATAGGAATAAAAGTGATCAATTTTTTTTTTTTTTTTCAGTGTAAAAAGTAATAAAATAAATAAAAATAAATAAGAAAACCCCCAAAAAATGTTTTTAAAGCGCCCTGTCCCGACGAGCTCGCGCGCAGAAGCGAACGCATACGCGAGTAGCGCCCGCATATGAAAACGGTGTTCAAATCACACAAGTGAGGTATCGCCGCGATCGTTAGAGCGAGAGCAATAATTCTAGCCCTAGGCCCACTCTGTAGCTCAAAAAATGCAATCTCTAGAATTTTTTAAACATCGCCTATCGAGATTTTTAAGGGTAAAAGTTTGACGCCATGCCACGAGCGGGCGCAATTTTTAAGCGTGACATGTTGGGTATCATTTTACTCGGCGTAACATTATCTTTCACAATATATAAAAAAATTGGGCCAAATTTATTGTTGTCTTATTTTTTAATTCAAAAAAGTGAATTTTTTCAAAAAAAAGTGCGCTTGTAAGACCGCTGCGCAAATACGGTGGGACAAAAAGTATTGCAATGACCACTATTTTATTCTCTAGGGTGTTAGAAAAATATATATATAATGTTTGGGGGTTTTAAGTAATTTTCTAGCAGAAAAAACAGTTTTAGTCTTGCAAAACGCCAAATCTGAAAAACACCTAAGGTCTGGAAGTGGTTAAAAGACACACTGGAAATGACACCTGTAAAGAAAAAAAGGAGTATACATACATTTTTGGAAGACGATCTGACCCGCTCCGACTGAATCCAATGCTGAGCTGTCAGCTGTAGCTTCACTGTGTAGGACGGTGCAGAGGGGGAAAACCAGCAAACTCTTTATTCAAGCACGTTACAACAGATATACAAATCAGAGACACTCCCCCCCACACTTGGATTCAGGACAGGGTAAACTGTCCAATAACAATAGACACACAGGTCAGGTGTATTCAAACTTCTCATCAGTAAACAGTCTTATCAGCAGGGAGAGCTGTTGGAGGAATCTGCCCCTACCCTCTCCACATGCCAGGAACGCAAATACAAAAACATCCATCCCATAATATACTTTACTTCCAAGGTAAGCCGAGTTCCACAAACCCCCCACCCAAAGTGACTCCCGTCACAGTGTGTATGGGGCTTTAGGACTGCCCTGCCATCCAATGGTAGAATATAAGAGTATTTATTGCCAGTAGAGTCTCTGGATATACAGAAATCATTATAAGGATATAAAATGTTTACTGCTGGGACTGAAAAGGTGCTTGCACTTTGACACATTTGTTCTTTACTTGTTTTACTTTAGTTAAAAAACAAAGTGTTTACATCAAATTAAGTATTCAACTGCAGTGCAATCAGCAGTGCAGAGCCAGTGGTTTTATTTAGAAATCTAACACCTTTGTAGAAATCTGCATAGAAGCTGCACAACTTTAGAGCTGTTCTGTGCTTGAGGCTAGGTTTACACTGCTGCGAATTCAAAATCGCGGTAAAATCGCGATTTCGCAGCTGTGGTTTTACCGCGATTTCGGCCACGATTTAAGAGACATCTGTGCAGATGTCAATGTAAATCGCGGCCCGAAATCGCAAAAAGTAGTACAGGAACTACTTTTTGAAATCGGTGCAGTG
This sequence comes from Rana temporaria, assembly GCF_905171775.1. Classification (NCBI taxonomy): domain Eukaryota; kingdom Metazoa; phylum Chordata; class Amphibia; order Anura; family Ranidae; genus Rana; species Rana temporaria. The sequence continues at coordinate 26,826,173 of NC_053500.1, read as the reverse complement.
TCGCACCGATTAGGACGGTGCCATTGCCGACAAATGCCGCCGATTTGAGATGCGATTTGACATGTGAAATCGCATCTCAAATCGTACCCAGTGTGAACCTGGGCTTAACCTTGCAATTTTTTTCAGGAAGGACTTTTTCCCCTGCTGGTGCAAATTGGATCATGCTTTGCTGGGGATTTTAGCCTTCCTCTAGAGTAGGGGTGTCAAACTCAATTTCATCGTGGGCCACATCAGCATTATGATTGCCCTCAAAAGGGGCCAGTTGTATCTGTAAGATTAGATTCCAGTGCATCCCCCTCCCTTTACATTCAATGTCAAGAGCCACCCCACCATCAGACGTCGAGTCCCCCACCCTCCCTTACATCACAGTGCACCCCCCTTACCTTATGCTGCTGCTGGGAAGAAGATGGATGCATTGCTTGAAAGCAGAAAGTAAGGGTCTGGAGGAGGGCCATAGGAGGGCTGGAGCTCTCCTGCTGCAGGAGGTGTGCAAGGGCCACATGAAATGGCCTGGAGGGCCTGATTCGGCCCGTGGGCCTTGCGTTTGACACCTGTGCTCTAGAGCATTCAGTGGACATAAATGAATCATTTTTTGTTAATTTTTTATACATAGACCTAGTGCAAACAGTTCGGACGGGAAACGCATTAACCTTTCAATTTATCGTTCGTTCGGCAGGAAATTTCCAAACTTGTCCTTCATTTTTTCGTCTCAAAAACGTCCCAACGATTATCGATTTTGTGCCCATTAATTGGCCAAATTAACAAACTTAGGGCGATTTTTCGTACAGTGTATGACCAGCATAAGGCAAAGGTTATAACCCCTGGGGAGATTTCCCTTCACTTCATGTCCTATAGCCAAAACAGGAAGTGGGAGAAAATCCCTCTAAAGTGAGGGAACCCCTGGTTATCACCAGAACTAGTGTCCCCATTGCAAGAACTCTACACTATTACTGTTCTGGGGACAACCCGAAATTTGGGATTTTCTTTTACATTCATTTTCACTTTTGATGAACAGTAAACCAAACAAAGAAAGAATGCGACTCACCATAACGGGAGAATAAAAACCTGACAGGTGTAGCAATCCCTCTCCACTTTGTCCAAAACACTTTGCCTTTAGTTATACTTTAACCACCTAAGCCCCGGACCATTATGCAGCTTAAAGACCAGGCCACTTTTTGCGATTCGGCACTATGTCGCTTTAACTGACAATTGCGCGATCGTGCGACTTGGCTCCCAAACAAAATGTATAGCGTCTACCAAATAGGGGATAGTTTTATTGCATTTTTATTAATATTTTTTTTTCTAGTAATGGCGGCGATTAGCAACTTTTATTGTGACTGCGACATTATGGCGGACACATCGGACACTTTTGGGACCATTTTCATTTTTACAGTGACCAGTGCTATAAAAATGCACTGGTTACTGTAAAAATGATACTGGCAGTGAAGGGGTTAACCAGGAGGGGCGCTGTAGAGGTTAAGTGTGCCCTAAGGGAGCGATTCTTACTGTGGGGGGGGGGGGCGTGGCTGGGCGTGTGACGTCACTGATCATCGTTCCCTATGACAGAGAACAGACGATCAGTGACAGGCTCACTAGGAAGCACAGGGAGAGGTTTGTTTACACTTACCTCTCCCTGTTCTTCCTCTCTGTGACCCGATCGCGGGACACCAGCGGCGATCGGGTCCGCTGTTCCCATGGGGACGGTCACGGAGAAGAGGACCGGGTCGCTCGCAACCCACAGCTGGGATCTTAAAGGGGGACATACATGTACGCCCTTGTGCCCAGCCGTGCCATTTTGTCGATGTATATCGTCGTGCGGCGTCCCTCAAGCGGTTAAGTACATGTTAGGCCACAAAAGAGAGTAAGGGGCACTTCCTGTCTAGTAGGCATGACTGAAAGCGATAGGAAAAATCTCTCCAAAATAAAAAGGTATTTTTTATTATTGAAAATTAGAACAGATATCCTCACTGGAAGATTTTTCTCATGACAACGCCAAGATTTTGGACCCGCCATTAGGGTTGCCACCTGTCTAGGATTCACCCGGACAGTCCAGGTTTTGAATCTTGTGTCTGGGTTTTAGGCCGACTGTGGCTCCCCAAAAAATCTGGGAGCTGTGGGCGGCTGTCTGAGAGCAGGTTTGCTGGGGCACACTATGCGCACCGCATTACTACGCTCCTTGGTGCGCCCAAAAGGTGTCCCAGGCCGCTGAAGTGTTCAGGTTTGGCTCAAAGAAAAAAAGGTGGCAACCCTATCCACCATCACCTTCTGTTTTTTGGTGACAATGGTCACCAAGGCCAATAGAGAAGGCACAAACTGCAACATAAACTTGTCAGAATGTCCAATTCTTCCCAGATCCACAACAAAACTAGACAAAAAAGTTTGGGCTTTACATACACTTCAAAGGCACACTGCATTCAAGAATAAAAATGGTGCATTTATACTGACCTAAGGGACACAGTCTTCTTGTGGAGTGTCTAATTTTCATCTTGGAACCTATCCACTGCAGCTGGCTTCTCTGATAGTTAAATCCCTGTGCTTTATAGTAGCTTTACTTTGAAAGGCCCTAAAACTGTTCCCTAGTTCTAGGCTACTTTCTACCAAGTGAGCTCACGGTAGCCTCTGACAACGGAGCTTGTAAGGGAGGATGCCCATATAGGAGTCATGTGATGAGAGCCTGCAGTCTCACCAAGCAATATTGGACTTTCTGAATTCAAAATGTTCTTAGTTCTAGATAGCATTTTACCAGTTTTACAAAATTACCCGAATTTGCTTGACTTGACTACAGATTACTTAACCACAAGGAGACATTCTGATTGTTCAGGTGTTTTAAATGTAATGCAGTACTTCAGCTTAACATTCTAGCCTTGGAAAGTGACTCCATGCTTTGCCCTGCCAGAGAGAACATCCTGAAAACCAATGAACTGTATAATGTAGTCAATAGACAGGGCCACCTCATAAAATCAGCTGGTAACATTCAGTGGATAGAGCTTCATACTTCATAGGCAATAGAAGAAGAGAATATTCACTGAGATGTAGCTTTTTTTTTTTTTTCAGCACACATTCCTCCCTACATTGCTGGCACCGATCAGGGAAAAAATTAATGTTTTTATTGGAAGATGAAAAGATATTTCAGAAAGAATGAAGGTTTTCTAGGAGCCTTTTTGCAGCCCCTTTGCTCTCAGTAATTCGGTATCTTGCTACCACCCTGCGTGTGCTTCTGCAGCCGATACAGAAAAGACTCTGAGCATAGCGGTAGGGACTGTAGTCAAAGCTGCCTTCAACCTGCAATAGATTCCTTTACCCAGACTGTAATTATAATAGCAAGTGTAACTTACATCAGTAACTGGGGGAGGACGAGATTGTTTTACAGTATGATGCCACCTTCAACATCTATGACAGAGTAGGGGGATATTTGCAATGCTACTCAAAATGGTTAAAACATGAGATATAATGCAATGTTGAGAAAACATTTAAAACAATCATAGGCTTTCATGACCATCTTCAATGTAATTTTCGTTGAGAGTTGCTTTAAGAAGCCGATTTACCGCTAGCCAAAAATGCTGGCGAGGGCATTTTATTGGTTGCCAAAGATGCTCTGTAGCTCACGTGCCACTTCTTTATATATTCGCTGCACATAAAAAAACAACTGGCTTACAGACAAAAGCTTTAAAAAACGTCCACGTGCAACCCCAAGAGGGTCAGAAGTGACCATGACATCCCAAGATGTAAACCACAAGATGTACCTACAAGTCTCAGGGTGAAATCCTAGGAGTGCCCAGATAGTACCCATTCAGATATTTCAAAACTCTCGATTTTCATGAGCCGATACTACAACAAATGGCTGCCAAAACTGCAGCAGATAAACAATTCATACTTCTAAAGATCCAATAATTTCCACAGCACTAATACAACAAATTCAATGGAGGATCAAAGCTGGTAATTGCTTGGCTTAATACAAGAGTTAGAATAAACCCCGATACCTGTTGACCTTGGCCTAGTCAGACACACAGCTCCGATTACCCAGATGAGCCAATGGACTGTTGTCCTTATAGAAAAAGCATTGGCTCTATAATCACGCTGCAGAAAAACCACAAAATGTTTAAAAAGGACAACTTTCTGGGCCGTTGAGTCAGGCCTCGTGGCCACATGGCACTCCGAATAGTTTACCTTACAATATAAAGGAAACATAAGCAGTCTGTCAACTGTATGTTCGATCTTGTAACAATGTTAAAGCCTACTTGTGAGCAAGTAAGAAGAGTTTGAAGTAACCTACAAACCCACGTCATATACTGTATAAGCTCAACAAAGCCTAACCTACCGGTATTTAACTTAATTAAATCAAAACTTTAACAAACTTTGCATCTACTTCCAAATAACCCAAGAACACCTCTTTGTGTAAGTCATACATAGACACAACTGCACCTGTGGGTCCATCAAGTCTTATGTGCTAAGCAGATTCCGAGAGTCAAAAAAAAAGCCAAGTACTCACAGTTTGGAAGTCTTTGTAGCTGCACTCATGACCTCTAAACTTGCAATAAAGCATCATGTCTTTAAGGTCATGACCCGTTCGCTCCATGAACTCCCCCATACAAAAGGTTTTGGGTTTAAACTGCTTGAATTTGGTCTTTTCTTCAAGAATAGCCAATACCTCTGGGTCTGCCAAGTGCGGCTCTAGGATGTGACCATTAACATCGAGGAGCTCCAGCAGTTCCCCTGCGTGGTATAAATCATTGGTGTTGATTTTGGAAAAGCGAAACGAGTTGAGATTACAAACGGTGACCGCAGGAAAGACCAGGCTCTCGGCAACCACTTGGTCCACTTTGGTGACATGCTGGTAGGAGAAGTAAAAGGCCACTCGCTCTGAACTCTCCAGAAGGAGAAGGCCCAGGGAGCACACAAAGGCCACTGTCCACAGGAAGCGCCGGAGCGTTAGTGGGCCGTACACAAATATATGCCGTATCCCATGGAGTGTGGATGTGTTGGCAAAGATTTGAATGCTAGAGGGATGAAGGCTCCCAAGACTGTCCTCACTAGGACTCTCCTTCAGATCCATTTTTCCACTTGGGAGGTACAGCCTTGTCACCTCCAGATTTATTTTTATTTTTTTGAAACCCCCTCTACATGAAAATAGGAGAGTGGAAGAAGCAGACTCACAGTGTTCTCCTCCCTCCCAACCAACAAAGCCTGCTGTCAACTCAACGGTCGCCTGTTGGGGGTAAATGTTTATAAATAAAATCCATAGAAACTCTGGCTGTAGATTTCTTCATTGCGATTAAGAGGGTTGGATGTGCGTGGGGAGACACCAAGGTGAGGTGGAACTGCTGTGGGTGGAGAGAAAGACAGACACCGGCCAATGGAAACAGAATTCATCCCTGCTGCCTCTTGCTCCATCTCCCACCTCGTTCTCACACGCAGACGGAGAAGAAATGTGATTAAACAAACCGAGCTGCCTGATGAATAAAAGGCTTGCGAAGCTGTGTGCGTTAACTGGTGCTGCAGCCGGGGGTCTGCAATCCCGGGAGCCACAATTTCAATCGAAAGGACGCGTTCCTTGATGGCCAGTCGCTGGAATTAATCTCTTGTCTTTCCCAGATCCTCACCCACCCACCTTCCCGCTGCCTCGAAACCCAGACGGTGCCAGATTCAGTCCTCGTTGCAAGAGCAGCAGAGGTGATGAGGGAAGGGGTGGGGGGAGCTGGAAGTAGCATCACAGTCAGTGAATATATTTGTCTGAATATCCACAACACATCAGTGGAAGTCCTCAGTATATAAAGACCGAGGAGGATGGAGGATGTTTTAGATGCCTCTAGGGTAGCAATAAACTGCAGCCGCAAATCCCTTTAGAAAGTCAGGAAAGCTAGGGACAGGCAATACCATTTTTTCTTTTTTTATACCACTTAAAAGTGTGGCGAGTACATGGAATAGCAATCCATCAGAGGGAGAGGAAATAATAGCAGTGCCGATTGATCTCAAATCAAATAACGAGGGTTACAGACTTTGTTTTGTAAAATAAATTGATCCAATGGCAGTCATATAAAAGGCACATGCTGTCCCTACTGGCTCACACATTCATTTCTCTTCTCTCAGCTGTGCTGCAGAGTGATGAGAATATCTGGGACAGACAGACAGTGGTAGGCAGTTGAAGAGCTGCTAAAGTGAAAATAACTCCGGAGATTAATTATGCCTTACAATATCTCAGAAAGCAGGAACATGGGCCAGCGCAGGCGAGTACATCGGCTGCTGTCAGTGCAGGCGGCTCCAATACACTGAGCGCAAATTGACAGCGGTAGTCTCGCTGGGATCCAAAAACCAGATTAGATGTCTCTCTCCTTAATCCGATACATCTTGAAGAGAACCATTATCTCTCTGAAGATAAAAACACCAGAGGGTGCCTGCTACAAATCTTCTGCATACATATTCACGGGCCAGATATGGATCTTTTCACTTGTAGGAAATTATTCAGGCAACTGGTGAAGCCAAAAAAAAAAAAAAAAAAAGGACAGAACAACGCCAAAAACGCAGCAATGTGTTGTATACATCTAAAAGACATTAGTATTGCAACGGGACTCGACTTCAATGCACGTAATGTTATGCTGCTGTGGTGAGACCCAAGGTCACGTGTTACGTACTCATTTATGGAACACTGGAAAATTCAGCAGCACTCTACAAAAATACAAGGGCTGGTTACATTAGTCTGTGTCTGCTGAGTACAATACAATGTAATGTTCACGGCTACAGAAAATCTGAATGACAGCGGTAGTTTTAAGGGTTGTATCTGAACAGGTGCAGCTAAAGTTAACCAATGCGGGAAAATTTTAAGCCCTTCAAGACCAAGCCTATTTTTGACACTTAAAAATCATAATTTTTTGCTAGAAAATTACTTCGACCCCCCAAACACATTAATATATATATATATATATATATATATATATATATATATATATATATATATATATATATATATATATATATATATATATATATATATATATATATATATATATAAAATAAAAAAAATAAAAAATTTTAAAAAATATATATTAATAAAAAAAAAAAAAAAAGTGTGTAATAAATTTGTATGTATGTATATTATAAAATATTAATAAAAAAAAGTGTGTAATATTATATACCACACACACAATATATATCTTACACACACACAGACCCTAGAGGACAACATGTCGGTCATTGCAATATTTTATGTGAAGGAAGTGTCACCAGCACACCAGGATCTCCAAAATTGGGTCCAGAACTTTAATTACATTAAGTGATTGATGCCGCGTACACACGGTTGTTTTTTGTGATGAAAAAAAAACGTCATTTTTAAAAACGTCATTTAAAATGACCGTGTTTGGGGAAAACGTTGTTTTATGTCTTCTGAAAAACGACAATTTTTTTTTTCGAACATGCTTTTTTTATGTCGTTTTTCAAAACATCGCTTTTTGTGTCATTTAAAAATGATAGTGTGTGGGTAGAACGACGTTTAAAACAACGTTTTTAAACCCGCGAATGCTCAGAAGCAAGTTATGACGCGAGCTTGAATGGAACGAGCTTGAAAGAATGCCGTCGTACGTGCTGAACGTAACCACGCTTTGCTAGAGCATTTTGAAAAAACGATGGTGTGTAGGCAACGTCGTTTTTTAAAATGAAGTTTGAAAAACATTGGCCCAGATTCAGGTACATGTGCGCTTTATTTGCGGAGGCACAGGGCAACGATTTTGCCCTGCGCCCCCGCAAATATTTTGCGCTCCCCTCGATTAATGGAGCAGTAGCTCCGTAAATTGCGAGGGCGCGCCGTCAAAATTGCCCGGCTTAAGCGCGCACAATGTAAATGATCCCGCCGGGGGCGGGAATCATTTAAATTAGGCGCGCTCCCGCGCCAAGCGTAGAGCGCATGCTCCGTCGGGAAACTTTCCCGACGTGCATTGCGGCAAATGACGTCGCAAGGACGTCATTTGCTTCAAAGTGAACATGAATGGCGTCCAGCGCCATTCACGATCCACTTACGCAAACTATGTAGATTTTAAATATCGCGACGCGGGAACGTGGGTATCCTATAGCATTGGCTGCGCCTGCTATAAGGATGTGGAACCTTAAGCGAAACCCGACGTACGCAAACTACGTAATTTGCGTACGCAGGGCTCGCGCAACGTTGTGAATCAGTGTTAGTATGCAATTTGCATACTATACACAGATCACAATGGGAGCGCCCCCTAGCGGCCAACGCAAGAATGCAGCCTAAAATCTGCGTGGCATAAGAGCCTTATGCCACGCAGATTTTAGGCTGCAGTCGGCGTAGCGATGTTCCTGAATCAGGAGCATTCGCTACGCGGGAGCAAGTAAGCAATTGCGCTGTGTAACCTATGGTTACACAGGCGCAATTGCTTCTTGAATCAGGCCCATTGTTTTATTTCATCACAAAAAACGACCGTGTGTATGCGGCATTAGTATCAAAAAATAAATAAAAGCAATGTTTTGGAGCCACGCGGGACCCCTTCATCAGGCATGTGACCAAATCAATGAAGGGGTCCTGCGTGGCTCCGAAACGTCACTTATTTTTTTTTGAGAATATGCGATTAACGTTTTGGACCCAATTTTGGAGATCCTGGTGACACTTCCTTCTCACGATTGAAGTCGGTTCTGGTAATTGCAGCCTTCAATCTACTGTAAGATACAGCCGTTTGTGCAGGAACATGTGCATTGGGAGTATTGCATGGAGCAATATTGTATGTCACACGGTATTTGCACAGCAGTCTTTCAAACGCAATTTTTTTGGAAAAAAAATATATATATATATATATATATATATATATATATATATATATATATATAAAAAAAATTTTTCCAAAAAAATTGCGTTTGAAAGACTGCTGTGCAAATACCGTGTGACATACAATATTGCAAGAAAACAGTATAGTTAACCCCATTATTTTGCAAATTGTCGAAGATGATGTTATGCCCGAGTAAATAGATACCCAACATGTTACGTTCTAAAATTGCACGCACTTGTGGAATGGCGACTAACTACGGTCCTTAAATCTCCATAGGCAAAGTTTACATTTAACAGTTATCTGTTTAGAGGTACAGAGGAGGTGTTTTGCTATAATTATTGTTCTTGCTCCAACGATCGTGGCGATACCTCACATGTGTGATTTGAACACCATTTACATTTGCGGGCACAACTTGCGTATGTGTTTTTTTAATTTTAATTTTTTGTATTCAACATTATCCCCTTACTGTTGTTTTTTTAAAATCAGCTCCATTGGCAACTGAGTAAACCGGAAGTGATGTTGTGTTTTTACATCGGAGACTCCACACAGCTGGCAAACGCAACGGATGGTCGCTCCGGTCTGCTTTCCATTCTTTCCTCCACAGAATGATTTTTTTTACAGCAGTATACTGGCAGTATGGGAAAGTTCTTCCATGAATAGTTCTAATAACCCACTCCTGAGATAAATGTGTAGGCTGCCAATGCTAAACTCCTTCTGAAGTTGCCAATTTCCCAATTGTTACATTGACTTAATGCCGCATCACACTGATGCAAATGTATTACAAAAAGCCTAGGATTTGCATGTCATCCAAAAACTCATTGGCCCGGATTCAGAAAGGAGTTACGACGGCGTATCTCTGGATACGGCGTCGTAACTTTTAGTTGCAGGGTAGTATCTATGCGACTGATTCATAAAATCAGTTACGCATAGATTTCCCTAATATCTGACCGGCGTAAGTGTCTTAAACCGTCGTATCTTAGGCTGCATATTTACGCTGGCCGCTAGGTGGCGATTCCGTTTATTTACGCAAGGAATATGCTAATTAGGTAGATACGCCGATTTAGAAAAGTACGTCCGCCCGGCGCATTTTGTTATGTCGTTTACGTTCGGCTTTTTCCGGCGTAAAGTTACCCCTGCTATTTGAGGGGTATCCTATGTTAAGTATGGACGTCGTTCCCGGGTCGAATTTTGAAAATTTTACGTCGTTTGCGTAAGTCGTTCGCGAATAGGGCTGTACGCACGTTATGTTCACGTCTAAAGCAATGACGATTTGCGGTGTAATTTCGAGCATGCGCACTGGGATTCTTTCACGAACGGCGCATGCGCCATTCGTAAAATACGCGCGGTCACATGAAATTTAAATAAAACACGCCCACATCATCCAGATTTGAATTAGGCGGACTTACGCCAGACCACATACGTTACGCCGCAACTTAGGGCGCAAGTTCTTTCTGAATACGGAACTTGCGCCCTAAATTTACGGCGGCGTAACGTATCTGAGATACGTTACGCCCGCCAATAGATACACCAATGCATCTGAATCCGGGCCATTGTATTTAATGACGGTTGTTCACATCTATGCATTGCGATTGCTATGCAAATGCAATGAAGCAACAAAAATGGTCCTGTGCAAGTTTACTGCAGTGCGGTGCGATTTTCCTCTCCATAAACATCAATGGAAAGTCGCACTGAAATTACATCTTGTGAATAGATGGTTGAGAATACTGCTTTTTCTGTGTGATTTTTACACATCCCCTGCTTCCTATTTCCTGTCCAATTGCTCAAAAGCTTTGCATTATAATGGCATCGCAAAATCCGCATGAGAACTGTACCCATGCGCATTGCATCAGTGTAAACCCAGACTTAAAGTGGAAAAAAGCCTAATGCTAACTATTATGAAAAAATATACCTATCCTGCATACCCTGTGTAAGAAAAGATCTGTTTATTTCCAGTCTGGTCACATGGTCCTGCAGCTCCAGCTCTCCTGTGCAAGGGAGTACTTGCATAGAGCTGTACATTTTGGGAGCCATGATGCCACCCAAAGGCTCCCATGGCCCAGCCATTGTTGGTGCTACCTCCTCTGGAGGATCTCACGACTGGACCAGAGTGGATTAGAAAGCGATAAACATACTGATAATTTTTATACAGAGCAGGCAAGATAGGTATGAGGAGGGGAATGGAGCCTTTTTCAAAAGGAGAAGTGTGGCCAAAGTTATTTTGGCTATACTTCTCCTGTAGATCACAGGAGTGCAGTTCATTCATTCAAAAATATGAATGCCCTTTTCACACCAACATTTCTCAAGCAGTGCTGCAAGTTCTCCGGGCATGGTGCTGCTGGGTTCAGGGGGTACGTCTGGAGTTTTAGTATTCTGGTCAGCGGTTTCTCATTGTATGTGCATGCAGAGGCGACTCTTTAATTAGGCGGTCGCCTAAGGCCTCACACTCACAGGGGCCTCGCGGTTGCCTAATTTTCCCAATGCATTACCCCAGTTTTGAGGCACAGGGGACCTTAATGCTGCTGTGCCCTGACTCAGGAGTGGGGCCGCCAGCGTCCCTAACAACCAGTAAATAAATCGGTGACACCACCCCTTGTGACGTCAATGACCCAGCATGCCCTCATTCAATGACATCACAAGGGGTGGGTTCACCAATTAACATCCCTGGGTGTTCCCCGCCCCTTAGTTATTAAAGAGCAGGATCTGGGGGGCCGCCTTGTTAAAAGGGGACTTCCAGATTCTGACAAGCTCCCTGCCTGCAGACCCCCACAGCCACCGGCCAGGGTTGCGGGGAAGAGGCTCTTGTCCTTGAATTATTTTTCCCCATTATGGGCATGAGTGGGGCGCCATCAAGTTTTGCCTAAGGCCTCACAAAGCCTAGAGCCCCCTCTGTCTGCATGGTCAATAGACGTTTGTAATTTAGGACTAGTTCATTTACTAGCTACCTCCAGGGCTATGAAAACTCTGATAGGCCTACGGTTTTATGCACGCAGGTCCATACTTCTTAAATGGAAATCTCCCCAGAAACCTACTTTAGATTTCAATAAAGAAAAGTCAAAAGCACCTGCGCTTAAGAGATTGCTGTGTGGTTGATTCTAAAGAGATGGAAAGGTCTTCAATAATCAAGCCACCACATCAGCTGTGCTGCCACTCACAACATGTCAGGGGGAACACAGAGAAAAAAAAAAAAGGAACAGAGAGCGCACCGGCCTTGAGCTTTACCTTTGCAACACTTTAATGAGTGAAAAATGTATACTCTATGCTTGAATATATAGCACTACCCCCGAAGGAGCTGCTGGTTAGTTTTGGTTTGCCGCTACCCCACTGTTCTCCATGTTGGCTCAAAATCTGGGGTTAATCAAATTTAAAAAAAAAAACACGGTTGTCAGTCACTGAGTCTTTTCCCAAAGACTTTTTTATTCAACCACAATGTTGACGGAACAAGGGGAATGGAGGGAGAGGGAAAGTTCAGGTACCCCTTTCTGTAGATCAATGAAACCTTGAGACCCCTGAGACAGGTGCACTCACTGTCGTTGGATCTTGCTCACCCGGACAGGCCTCGGCCACAGACCTGGCAGCCGGAATGATGCACGAACAGTCAAAAGTGAAGGTCACTGCCACAGACCTTATAGTATCAATAGCTGCTGAACGATCCTCTGCCACAGGATCCAATAAGAATTTTCCTCAGTAAACTCAGTTGCACAGTATGAAAAAGTCCCTTTAAGCCGACCCGGCAATACTGTGAAACAGATAGGTCAGGATGCGTCCTCCAACTGAGGTACCAAGCTCCTCTCGAGATACCAGCTTCCAGCTGTGTCCTCTCCAAGACGAGTCCTCCCCGCAGGACAGACAGCATAGGATCACCCTCGAGTCAGTAGGCCCCAGATAGCTTCTTCGCCTACCTCCAGTTATGAAGCCTTGGGCCAGCCGACCCCGAGGCAGAAAAGGAACTGTCACATTCCCCAGGTCAAGGTGACCATGAGGCAAGATAGCACAGAAAATGGTGTCCACCCCTTAAGTACCCTCTCCCAGCATGCCCAGCGGTAAAGAAACTCCCACTAGGTTGGTTCTGGGAAAGAGCACCCAATACACTCTGACTGACTGCAACTTCCAACATGGAACCAGAGGGGACAACGACACCTGCTGGTATCTGTGGGGAATACACCCAACTCAGTCAAAGCTGAAGCAAAGGCCAATTTAGCCATAAAACACAAAATCTGAAATAACTACATTTCAACAGGAGCAGGGCGCTACACACATTATATTGTGTGTAATTTATATATATATATATATATATATATATATATATATATATATATATATATATATATATATATATATATATATATATATATATATATATATATATATATATATATATATATCTTCTTTGCTCTTTTCTCCTGTCAAAAGTGCCAACTGATCGTACCATACAATGCAAAGAGTCTGATTGGCTCAGTGTGCACCCCCTGCCTCATGGGGTATGTGCTGCTGTGTAGGGCATTACAGAAGGATGATATTGCTAGTTTTTGTATGTGTGTTAATTTATTTTAAAATTAACATATAACTGTGTAGCTATGGCCTCGACCTTTAGAGGCCTAATGGTTACTTCCAGAGTCAGGGAGAGCTGACATCCATCTTCACATTGTGGGTTATTAGAGTAAGTTGAAAGCCAGACACTTTGAAAATGCAAAAAGATTTATGGTCTCTTAACAGAACACCTTTAGATGCAAAATACTTGGCAAACTTGGAGGCAAAAATAGGAAAAGAACAGCTATACAGTTCAAGGGCCTGTAAGCCGAATTACAGTAACTGTATCTGTAGACCACTGTCTCCTATAGCAACTGATCAGACAAGTTCAACTTCAATACACATCATAACTCACAGTATCCCATTGTAGATCCTCTCACTGAGCTGCCAGTCTCTCACTGGTCTCTTCAGATCCCAGCTGCCACTGGATCCCTCAAGCTCCTTCACAACCATCTCGCTGTGGCTTCCAAGTGTCACCCACACTGTCCTGCTGGGTCATTGACTTGGCTCTTCAGCTAACCCGCTGAACCCTCTGAAAGCTTCACCCATACTGTTCCTATGGGTCCCTAGCTTTACTCTGCTGAAACTTTCCCAACTTCTTCACCATCCCCGGTAAGTGAAAAAGGCTGCTCTGGTACTTCTTTAGTCTCTACAGAAACTGCCCTTTGATAACAGGATAGATTGTCCCTTGCTGGCGACTGTGTCCCCTTCACCTCTGACTCTGGTTCTCACTTGACTCTGGCGACAGGAGTGGTCGTCTGACGGCAACCACTTTCCTTCACCTGTGGCAACTACTTGGTTCTCCAGCCGGCAGCAGAACCCCCTGCAACCCCACACTGCTTGCTTCCAACCTGGATGGGCCTCAGACTGCCTAGCAGCCAGGTACTCCCGGATAGGCCTCAGCTTTCTGAGCTTGCAGCCGGGAGCTTTTGAACACATGTCCACCCAAACAGCTGTCCAGGTGCCACCAAACCCTGATCAACTGGCCCCTCCCCCCAAAAAATAGGCCAGCAGGCCAAGGGCAAAAAAACCCTGTCGATTGGCTGAGGCAACCCATCCACTCCTAGTCCGGATTTACTAAGCCCTTGTCAATCTAATTCCACAGGTAACAATGCCACCTAGTCCCAGAAGAGAGAGGTGCATCATACCCAGATTTAGGAAAAAGGTCAGTGGATCTCCAATCAGCCAGGCTGGTTCCTGCTGAGAAAACTAAATGTGTTAGTAACCCTGCCTAACACCAGGGTGCTACAACTGAATTAAGTAAAGTTTTTTTTTTTTTTATATGTATATAGCCTGAAGTTCTGCTTTAGAGTACCTATAGACCTTAGTGACTGTTTTCCTATTCTCGCCATTTACAGATATGTTCAAGCTTGGCTGACATAACAAAAGGTTGAGGAAAGTTGGCTTTGGCTGACATTACAAAGGCTGAGGAAAGATAATCGGCAGCGACTGATGTCCTCAACGAATTGTTACCGTTTCCCCAAAGAAACCCTGTACCAAGTTCTTAACCAAGATGTGCTTTTATTACAATGACAATCGGGGGTCTGGCATGTTGCTATATCATAAAACTAGTGGCTCAGAATTGTAATTCTTTGGCAGGTAAAGCAATTTCCATATTTGCATTTCATCTGCATATTTAGCTCCTTGCCTGGAGTTCAGTGTTGGTCTAGCGGGTTTGCATGATTTTTGGCTAAGGCAGCAAAATTTACTTGGACTCCAACGTTGGCATGTTATGTCACACTGAGAAAATAATATGTCTAGAGCTTCAAACTTCTCCAGTTACCTGGGGCAATCATTCATTTTTTTCCCCCAACAGTGAATATAATAGATGTCCGCACTTTCACAGTAATTGTTATTTAGCTGAAAGAATTATCGCCATTTGCATCTAAACTGACCGAGTATTAAAAACCCAGAGCAATTTCAGTAAAACACTCTCTCTAGGGAAAATAACTTACTGTTTAAGGGCTCCCCAGGACTCTAGCATTCATGTAAGTGAATATAAAAGATTAAGATGTGCGTATGGCTCATCTTCCTCCTCACTGTTCAAGAGCGGTTAATAATGAGGGTGGGCAAAGGCAAGGCACGGCTCCCACTGGAATGATCCAGAGTAGGGAAGCTGCTATTGCTGGCTGTCTCCGTCATCAATACTTTCTGTGACGATGTCCTGGAGACAATGACCCGAATCAAGCAAAGTCAGATTGAAGTCAGGACTCCTGAAGGTCTCCTGAAGGTCGACAATGAAGGTCAACAATGGAAGCATCCACATGTCTTCACTACAAAGGTCAGTCAAGGTTATGGGTTTGATAATTAAAGATTTAACAATCATCTTATTAGCATCGCATTGATTTCAGTGTAATGGCCAACAAACGGTTACATCTCAAAGATGAATATAAAAAGTTAAAATTGTCCATGTAGTACGAACATAAGGCAAGTCAGTAAAAAAATAGAAATGTGCACACTAAAATAAATTTAGTTACTTCCGAAGTTCGTTTTCATTCATTTTGTTTTTCATTGGAAATTGCATTCGTCCGAAAATCCGAACGAATTAAAGGTTGAATCTGTCATTGAAGGCTTGTGGTGTCCGACTGTCTGTCGATTGTTCAAAGAAGATTCGACGGAGCAGCGAAACTGTAGGACGCTTTAATCATACTTTTCCAGTCAACCAACAATAGAATTTTTCTATCGCCTATGGGCGGAGCATTTGACCGGAAATGTATGATTGCAGCGTCGTACAGTTTTAGCTGCTCTGTCGAACCTTCTTAGAACTATCAACAGACACCAAAAGCCTTCAATGACAGATTCAACGTTTTTCGATGCTTTGTCGATTCTTCGTCGTTCATGTTGAAATGTCAAGTTAGTTCTAGCTATTTTACTGCTCCTCCTCTTTGGTTACAATCAGCCAATAACATTCATCATCATCATTATTTTTATTTTACTTCCCCCACCCAATTCCAGCAGCAATCTTTTCTCTCTGTCGAATCTTTTCTCTCTATAATGTCGAATCTTTCCTCTCTACGTAGAATAATCTTGGACTTATAGAGTTAAGGTTAGGCACATTCGACCAACGAAAGCGAAAATAAAGCATTTGTTTATGTCGGATCTTTCGGTTTTCGTATTCTGCCTATTGGTTTGTTAAAACGATAACGAAAATACCTGAAATTCGGACGAAAATGCTTTCGGATGAAAACGAATGCACATGTCTAGTAAAAAACAAAAAACAAAAATTGTTGTTGGTGTTTTTTTTTTCCGAGATCGGATAAGATGTATAATAGCAGTCCTCCAAGATTCAAAATTCTCTAAGGTCTCCGGGAGGAGAAGGAGAGGCAGAATACAACCCTGGATCAGACGTTGTGACTGAACAACCTGTACTGACTGAGCTTGGCTCCTTCTCCTCAATGCAGATCTTTTCCGCTCAACCTGCCGAACCAGCACATTTCTGCTCTGAGGCCTGACTAGAATTCGTTGTCAGCCCCCAAAAGAAGTCTTTTGGAATTTCCGCAACTACTGTCTGGGTGCATTGCAAAGCAATGGGAGCAAAACAAAACCAGCTAAGAAATTACAAAGAACAGGATATCTGAATTTGGGGCATGGAGGCAAGTGTAATGAATACAGTATCATTACACTTACTGTGTCCTGATCTCAGGATGTAGCCTGGGTCCCCAATCCTGGCGTTAACCCTTTTAGAAATTACAGAGAAAGTTTTGTTTGGTGTGGAGTTCTTAAAATCCTTCAGGTTAACTACACAAGGACCACTTTCCATAGTTTTACATCAGCTGTTTGAAAAGGAATACTGTTGTTATGGCAGCAGCTAGCTATATGTGGTATCCTCTTCATCAGTGGACGGTCCTCTTTCAGATAAAAGTGGTCTCTGCAGCAGATTCGCCGCAAGATCACTTTTATCGGAGGCTGGGGAGGGCCCCCTTCCGCCGCTGGTCTCCGCCAATTCCTGGAGCCGTCGGTAGTGGCGGAGACGATTGACGCCTCTTCCCTGACAGGCAGTGAAGGAAAGATGGCCCCCACTCGGCTCCACGCCATTGGATGGCGGAAGCAATATCAAACGTCACTTCCGCCCAATGGTCTTTAAGGGGAAATGTTTCCTTTTTTGTAGCACCATCTACCATAGGTAGGTACTAGATGTGTAGGGTTTTGAAGGTTCTGTCAGTGCAGGTGAATATAAGCAGAATTTCGAAGTTCGACCCATTGCAGTCCCGCTATAAAAGTCGCCCATCGCCGCTATTACTAGTAAAACAAAAAAAATAATAATCCCATAGTTTGCTATATATAATAAATAAATAATACATAATAATTCCATAGATGCTATAACTTTTGTGTAAATCAATCAATATATTATTTGGATTTTTTTTACCAAAAATATGCAATCACGTCATGCGTTTCTGCTACGCCAAAATATGAACGGGGCCTTAAAGTGGTAGTCTATATTATTTTTTTGGGGGTTTTTTTAACAAAAGATTTCCATTGCAGCTTTAGCCATACTGTACTAGAATGCCCTGCATACTAGTACATTATGACAGACGTCCCTACAAACGCAGCGCTCCAACTGCTCTCCCTTGTCCCCAGTAGCTCATCTTCACCCAATCTTTCTTCCAGGTTTGTGATCTTTGGCCGCTTGATTGGCTGTGCCAGGGTGACATCACGCCCGCACATGCGCAAGGGAGTCACATAGCAGCGGCACACAAAGCGGGCCACGAATGTGGTCTGAGCTGCGCATGTGTGGTGGGGAGAGGGGAAGGTTTAGGACAGAAGAGACCTCTAGGGTCTTTTTTCAGAGGCTTTTGGGCAAAAAGGTGTGCCTGTAAGGCGCCTGAAAAAACACCTCCCTGGCAGCCCCAGTGTGAGAGCCTGAGTGCTTAAAGGCGGCATTCATATGTAGATCATGCCCCTCTGCAGTGAAGAGATTATGTTCTGTAACCTCTAGCAACAAATCAGTGAGCAGTATTACTATACAGTAATCTCTAGCAACCAATCAACAAGAAGAAGAAATCATGTGCTGTAACCTCTAGCAACTAATTAGTGAGCCGTAATGTGTGCTGTAACCTCTAGAAACCAGTCAGTAAGTGGCAATGATATGCTGGAACCTCTGGCAACCAATCGCATGCCCTGCCTGATCTCATACAGTAAACGAATTTTAAGTCTAGCTGATATTTATTGTATGTCTCATAGCAGGTGGAGAGCAAATATGCATGGGGCCCCCCACGCAAGAAATTTTTTGCTCAGGGTCCAATCAATATTAAAGATGGCCCTGGTTTCATCCCTTACATTTTAGGATCTAAGCATGAAGAAAACATCCAGAGTGGAGATGTATGTTTTTGTATTAGAAGGCAATTTTACATTGAAGGCTTCCAGAGGCACATAAAAAGTCGTGATGGGCGATTAGGCGCGAGTGAATTAATACACATCCTCTCCTCAGACAGGCAGAGAGATGTAGATTCACCTAGCATTTATTTTATCCTCCTCGCATGCAATATACTAAGCCAGTTGCTGTAAATCTTTCAACTTTTATGGATGTTTTTATTGTTAAACAACTGATAATAAAGACATTAAGCAAAGCATCTCCTAAGTACTGTGGAGACTTGCCAGCTCTGATAAAAATGTTAAGGATTAGTGCAGCACAAGAAAGACTATGACATATTAAATAATCACATCCTTTTCCTACCTAAATAAAAAAAAAAAAAAAAATTAATAAATTGTATTCAGAGCACCTAGAACTACTAGTGACCAAAATGAGGCCCACCACTGCGCAGTGTACGTGTTCTCCGGACCTCAGTGCAACAGGACAGAACTTGCTCCTATATAAACCAACCCTGAAAACAATAGTTTGTAGTTTTACTTGCACCACCATCCACAACCATTTCCCGCCTCTCTTGGCCATCTCCTCCTCCGCCAACCAGTGCTGCTGATAGAGGGGTAGAGCTGGCATGGGGGCCCCGGGGCAGAGAAGGAACACTTTAAGTACCTTTGATGGCATGTATAGTAATTCCACACACCATGGCCCTTTACCAATTAAATACACATTTCCCAAGCCTCACCAGTTCAGCAACAGGGACCAGGGGAAGAAAGAGGAGACTTTTTACCAATTTTAAAACTTACTTTAAATTCACTCACTTTAAACTCAAAGTTTGGTTTGAAGCTGATGTAGCACCCTGAAGTTTAGGCATTACATTTAGTTGCCAGGCAATAGTTGCCTTGGCCAATTGTTAGATCAATTGATTTCTCTCCAAACCTGGACTTGTTGCACCCTTTTTCCTCTGTCACTGGGTGGCACTATGCTAGGGACATACGAGAGGAAGACAAGACAGGGGCTATCTGGATGGACGCGTGATATGCTGCACCGGGCTGTTTGGCTGGAAGCCTGAGGCCTATCTCAGGGACACCTGGCTGCCTGAAGCCTATCCAGGAGCAGGAGAAGTAGCATAGGGTTGGGGACTACTGGCTGGTAGCCCAACCAGAAGTAGCGGTTCAGCCTGATGGGGAACCAGCTGTGGTCGGAGGCAGAAGGGGAAGCTGTCGCCACTAAGGGGCCCTTCCACCTCAGTACTGGAGACCACAGGGAGTAAGCTGAAGCCAGTTACTCTGGTACATGCAAAGTAACAGTGTTTTAAAAGGAGAAGTCCAGCCTGAGCTTTTTATTCTGGTCTGAAGTCTGCTCTTCGCTGACGTCACTACCATCAGTCGGGGCAGCTCATCATCACGACTATAAAGTCGGGATCCGCCAGCTGCCCTGATTGATGCCAGTTTCAGCGAGCCGCTGAGACAGCCTCTCCCTGACCCTCCACGGCTTAACGCTCCAATGAGCGTGGAGAAGCAGAGTGGAAAGACGCTATCTGACAGTAAGCAGCTTTCCTCCCGGGATCTGTGAGAACTGAGCCATCGGTGGTGTTCGGTGGCTCGGTTCTCAGTGCAGAGATGGCGGGGGACAGCTGAAGCATCGGTCTGATGCTCCATCCACATAGCAAAGTATGAATCAAAAAAATAAATAAAGCCCATACTTCTCTTTTAAGTTTTGCATGGCCCTGAATCCAAACTTAAAAATATTTACAGAAGATATGCAGCACAAAATCATGTGACATGAGGATGTAGACCTGCCCCAGAAGCACCGCAAAACACAGCTTTTGGTTCTTTAACCACTTCAGCCCCGGACCATTTTGCTGGTCAATGACCGGGATACCTTTTGCGATTTTTATCAGTACTGCGACCTTATGGTTGACACATTTTTTGGACCATTGGCATTTTTATAGCAATCAGTGCTATAAAAATGCATTGATTACTGTAAAAATGTCACGGGCAGGGAAGGGGTTAACAGAAGGGGGCGACCAAGGGGTTAATTATGTTCCCTCATTGTGTTCTAACTGAAGGGGGGGGTGGGACTGACTAGGTGAAATGACAGATCGCTGTTCATACATTGAACATACATCCCTGAAAGAACCAGGAGCTGTGTGTTTACACACACAGCTCCTGGTTCGCGCTCTAACGAGCGATCGCAGGTGCCCGGCGGTGATCGTGCTCGCATTGGCACCAGGGGCGAGCGCCCCTAGTGGCCGCAATGCGAAATTACGTTATATTACGTGATTTTGCGCAACCGAGCCGACCTGCTGCCGTAAAACTATGGTGGGCGGTCGGCAAGCGGTTAACACTTCTAATGCTCAGCAAGTTAGGAAGAGTTTTTAAACAGCTGAACTGGCTATGCCAGCCATGTACATAGGATTGGAACTGTAAAACTAGAATCTGACATCAGTAATGAGTGACATGCATGGGGATTGAAGGGAAAATGACAACTAGAAGTGTCACAACTGGCAAGGACTGACTGTTTCATAAAGGAATACACAGCATGTCAGGAGGGACATAGATGAAATGTGAGGCTGAGTGATGGAAAACAGAAAGGTTAGGACAGGAACTGAATTCTTGTTGCATGTCATAATATCCAGATCTCACTGAGCTGGGACAAGAGGTGACTTTCAGTCATTGTCATTAGAAAATAGTTCTATTGGTCTGACATTCATAAATCTAATCACATACAAGACTGGCTACCCAACATCAGGCAGCAAAGTTCAGCTCTTCACAAATAAAATATCTATTAAAAAAAGGTACACATAGATCTGTCATTAATTTTTTAATTGACCAAGCTTTTCTGACATATGGCTGGAATTATAATTCTGGCATTCAAATTGTGCAGCTGGACACCTCTAGGTATGAACATCCTAATCCACTATATAGCTTGGACTCCATGCCTTCAGAATCATAAGCCACTGGGTTCCATGTTTCCATCTCCACCCTTCCTCTGAGCCCAGTGCCACCTGCCCATACATATCTAAGACCTAAATAGTAAACCTAAAGCATAAACCAAGAGAACCTGCTTACTGTACATTACTTTGATAGTAAACAGGTAATTCTATAAACCCAGAGTCCATATGTACGTTTTAGGCACTCATATTTGATTCAACGTACTGGAAAAGGGAAGCATTGCTGCTTTTTACGCCTCTCTTTCATGAGAAAAACCCATATTTAGTGACATTTCATCTTCACAGTCTTTCAATAGTCACATCTCAAATTGAACCTTGATTTACAGTTAGGCCGTGTACACACGGGCAAACATGTACGATGAAACCGGTCCGCCGGACATGTCTGTCCGGGGCTTTCTGTACGATGGCTGTACTAACCATCGTACAGAAATCCGCGCGTAAACAATACGCGGGGCGTGTCCGCGGTGTCGCCGCGTCGATGACGCGGCGACGTGGGTGGGCCTGCCAGTTAAATGCTTCCACGCATGCGTCAAAGTCATTCGACGCATGCGAGGGATGGCGGGCGCTCGGACATGTACGGTAGGTCTGTACAGACGACAGCACATGTCCGAGCGGGTAGGATTGCAGCGGACTGTTTTAAAACAAGTCCAGGAATATTTGCCCGCTGGAAAAAGGCCCGGCGGGCAAATGTTTGCTGGAATCATGCACGCTCGGGCCTACACACGACCGAACATGTCTGCTGAAACTGGCCCGCGGACCAGTTTCAGCAGACATGTTTGGTCGTGTGTACGGGGCCTTAGAGGTAAACAAATATCTGCAAAGTTTAGGAACTTAAACGGTCTGTAAATTTTTAATTTCCTCTATGACAGATGTCTGCTGGGGAAGGAATGACTGTAGTGGTAGCTGCACTGCGAAAAACATGCTTCTTAACAGACTTTCCAAAGACAAGTAGGGTTGCACTGATACCGATACTAATATCAGTGCCAATACCTAGCATTTGCATGAGTAATTGTACTTGTACAAATGCTCTGATGCTTGACCTGATACTTGGGCAGCCTCAGGGATGATCGGTGCAGTGGTGCGGGCAGCTGCAAGCACCGATCTCCCTGTATAGCTTTTCTGTCAGCCGCATCTACCCCTCTCCCTGCCGCGGAGGTCAGGGAGATTGGTGCTTGTAACTGCCCCCACCGCCATGCCAATCACCCCCGGCTGTCGCCCTCTGTGCTTCCTGTGTCCTGCTCCGGGTCCCCCTGCGTCCTCCCCGGCTCTGTGTGCTTGTTATGGCTCAGTAATACTTTTATGTCCCATCTGTCTCTTAGCTGGTCTGTGTATCAGCCTTAGGGATTGTACTCACACACCTGCATGGTTAAGTGATCTTCCCCCAGTGTGGCTCCACCCTAGCCTCAACAGGAACCACCATTTAACACTGTTCTCCAAGCCTGCCTTTCTGTGCAATATTGTGTGTTTGGTTTCCTGTTTGCGCTACGTCTGTCTCACCCAACTTGGCTTGTTCTCAACTATCCCTGCCTGCTTGTGACCCTGACCTTTGGCATGTTCTAGGTTTATCCTTGTCTGCTAGTCGCCCCGACCTTTGGCTTATCTCCTTACTATCAATTGTCATCCTGGGCTGCTGCTTCCTCTCTATCCTCCTGTAGCCTACTGCGAGCGTGAGATGGGAGACCCTGGGGGCCGCGACCTGGAGTCAGTTGCAGCGCAGTCCATCCTCACCACTAGAAGCTCTGGTGAACACCTGCTGACTCTGCGCCCTGGGGATTCTTATGTTCTAGCTCCCCGTGGGATCCATGTTGGTGCCTCAGTGGACCTGCCTTCCTTAAACACTCATTTGATCCACAGCTGTCAGCCGTATGGTCCGCTACCTTAGCGGTGCACTCCCGACCCCAACAGTGTGCATCTGTCCTCAGGTGAACTGACAGTGCTCCTCCATGTCCCCGATCGTTCAGGATAGATGGTAAATCTGTCATTAACCACCTCCTTTCTTTTCCGAATGCACAGAGTCAGTGATCACTGACTGTCCATCCATAACTGATTCAGTTTATGAATGAAGAGGAGTCTGTCTCCTGTCCATTCATTTTCAGTGCAGCTGAGGCTGCCGTGAAAGGGACTGGGGAATCTGTGTCCTCAGTCTATTTCCCTGTCTCAAAGGGGAGATGGCAGGGGTCTGTTTAGGCTCCTGATATCTCACCAAAGCCCCCCCCCCCCCCCCAACAGAGCTGAAAAAAAGAATTGTAATGAATATTTTAAAGATATATATATATATATATATATATATATATATATATATATATATATATATATATATATATATATATATATATATATATATATATATATTGTGGAGCATTGTTTACTCAACTGACACCAGGACAATTTCTACTCTCACTGGCCATAGCTCGGCCCCCCTAAAGTCTGAAGGACAGTAAACTGGCTCTTTGTTTAGAAAATTTGGAGACTCCTGATCCATACTAATACTATTTGACTTGGGGCCCTTTCACACGGGCGGATCAGTAATGATCCGCTCCGTGTGTCTGCAAAAGCTCAGCAGGGATCCTCCGTAAAATCCCCTCTGAGCTGGCAGCTGACAGGGCAGTCCCCGCACACTGTGCAGGGACCGCCCCGTCTTTCCTCCGCTCACCCCTATGGGGGATTGGATGAACACGGACCGTGTGTCCGTGTTCATCCGATCCGACAAACGGAAGAAAAATAGCATTTTCTTCCGTCCGAAAAATCGGATCAGTGCGGAGGCGGACGATTACGGGTGTCAGCGGATGGTCTGACACCTGCAATCACATAGGGACCAATGTATGTCCTGTTTTCATCCGCAACGGATGGATGAAAACACGGACATACGGTCCGCACGTCTGAACTCTCTTTGGAATTAGGAAAGTTTTTATTTTTTTATAAAATGGGGGGGGAAAAAAAAAAGGGAATATATTATATAATTATGATAGAGCAAAACTCTCCAAGATATATACTTTGCATTTCCAGGTCCAAATGTAACTTGTTCTGTAGGAAAAAGCATTTCAATAACTGGTTTCTGGTAGAATTCTGATCTTCCCAGCAGCACAACTGCTAACATCACAGCAGTAGTAAGTGGAAAGTGATGTTCTAAGAATAGGCCAGGGTCCAGCTCTCTTGCAATGTCATTTTAATTGAGTTCATTTATATATTTTATAGCGATGACTGTAAACGTAATTGTACATTGTAAAAACAATGCATTTACAATGCTTCCAATGGAATGAATGACCCAAATAAAAGAAAAAATGCAGCATGGAAACTGGATTGTAGAATTCTGACAGAATGCCAATGTACAGTTACTATTGCTTAAGACCTTTTAGTAAAATCAGCCAAATCCCAACTGGAAAAATTGTGACCTGTTCCTAAATATCAACCTTTAACCTTTGAACTGATTTTTAACAAAGGGGTACATTTTTGGTTTAGCATTGGCTGGTATTTATAGAGGGGGAGACCCACTTTACTGAAGGGCATCTACACCCAAAAAAAGAAAAAAAAAAAAGAGAAAAAATAAGAGAAAATAAGAGAAAAAAGAGAAAAGAGAAAAGAAAAGAGAAGGAAAAACCCCAAAGCACCGTTTCCCCATGTTGAGGGGGACAAGGGCCTCTCCCTGACAACCCTGCCCATTGGTTGTTGGGGTTTGTGGACGGGGAGCTTATCAGAATCCAGGAGCCCCCCTTTAATAAGGGGGCTCCCCACCCTAGGTGCATGAGTATGGCGTACCCCTACCCATTCACCTGGAGGAAAAAAAAAAAAAACACACTACACAGGTTTTTAAAGTCATTCATTAGGCAGCTCCGGGGGTCTTCTTCTGACTTTGGGGGGGGGTCTCTTCTTCCGGGCTTCTCCGATATCTTCTTGCAGTTCTTTTACTAGCGGTGGCCCGGTCTTCTGTCGTCTTCTTCCCTCTTCTCTTCTTCGATGTGGACGCGTCGCTTCCTCCCGTTGTAATGTCGGGTGTGTGGTGCGCACCAATTTATATGGGCCTCTTATGACGTCAAAGTCCCATCATGCTCCGGGTGGTGATGACATAAGGGGGCGGGGTGACCTGGTGATATCCGCCCCCTTATGCCGTCACCACCTGGAGCATGATGGGACTGTGACATCATAAGAGGCCCATTTAAATCGGTGCGCACCCGGCATTACAGCGGGAGGAAGCGACGTGTCAACAACATCGAAGAAGAGAAGAGGGAAGAAGACGTCAGAAGACCGGGCCCCTAGCTAGTAAAAGAGCTGCAAGAAGATAGCGGAGAAGCCCGGCAGAAGGAAGAAGACACCGGAGAGCAGAAGAAGAGACCCCTGAAGTCGGAAGGAGACCCCCGAAGTCAGAAGAAGACCCCTGGAGCTGCCTAATAAATGACTTTTAAAACCCGTGTAGTGTGTTTTTTTCTTTTTATTCCTCCAGGTGAATGGGTAGGGGTACGATGTACCCCCATACTCATGCACCTAGGGTGGGGAGGCCGGGATCTGGGGGCCCCCCCTATTAAAGGAGGCTCCCGGCTTCCCATAAGCTCCCCGCCTGCAAACCCCGAAACCAACGGCCAGGGTTGTCGGGACGAGGCCCTTGTCCCCATCAACATGGGGACACGGTGCTTTGGGGTGGGGGGCCGCAGGGCACTCCCCTGCCCCAAAGCACCTACCCCCCCATGTTGAGGCCATTCAGCCTGGTACGGTTCAGGAGGGGGGGGGCGCTCGCTCGTCCCCACCCCCTTTCCTGACCAACCGGGCTGCGTGCGTGGATAAGGGTCTGGTATGGATTTTGGGGGAACCCCCACACCATTTTTTTGGCGTACGGGGTTCCCCTTCAAATCCATAGCAGACTTAAGGGCCTGGTATGCTCTTGGAGGGGAACCCATGCCGTTTATTTATTTTTTATTTGGCATGGGAGTTCCCCCTCAAGATTCATACCATACATACCGTAGTGCCTCGTATTGGCAGGTATCGAAGTCGGATCCCTGTTCAATATCGTGCAGCGGCTAAACGCAACTGCAGCTAATCACATTGTACAAATGCAGCTGACCGCTGTGCCTGGAGTCTTGAATTTCAGCAGAAAATAAACATGCTTTTAACTGCGGCAGAACAGCCATCCGTGTGAAAGGGCCCTAAGAGGACCCTGCTCAGGAGAGCTTACAATCTAATAATAAGATATAATGAATACATTGAGCATTTGGTCATTGACAAATCTTTGCAAAGTCTAGCATAGCCAAGTGACTGTATCTATCAAACTAAAAAGAGTATACATATATATATACATACATATACACACACACACACACACACACATAACCTTGCGCTAAAATAATTGGTAGCAGACTGCTGCACTTAGAAATTCCCTGAATACCGGAAAATAGACAAAAAGACAAAATAAATGAAAGTGTGCTGCCAATTTAAAGAATTCTCTCAGTAGTGACCCCGGTGATAGTCAACTAAAACGTAGTGAAATATCTAACTAAAAGCTAGCAAATAAGTAACAGTGAGCAAAACCAAAAAATATTTGAATCAAATAAACAAGCATGTGTCATCCACATAGAATGGGTCACTGTGGGGTTCATTTACTAAAACCAGAGAGCGCAAAATCTGGTGCCGCTCTGCATAGAAACCAATCACTTTGGTGTAACTGAACAAGCTGAAGTTAGAAGCTGATTGGCTACCATGCACAGCTGCTCCAGATTTTGCACCCTCCACTTTAAGTAAATTAACCCCTTAGTGTCCATATTATTCTTTCCTCAAAATCTACTGTACAATATTTCTCAAAAACGTCATTGCAAATGTATCAACATAAATGTCAAAATTCTAGAAAAAAAAAAAAAAAAAAAGGTCCAAATGATTTGCTGAACCAACAAACAAATGAATAAAAGCGCACCATTCCCAATTTTCCTTAATATTGACATCCAATAAAGTGCTTCTACGTTCCACCAGTGCTCAAAGATAAAAACGATGGCCTCTTACCAGATCTTCAAGTTATAGGAGATAATAAACAAGCGTGGGATTGCAGAGCTTCCTTCCACCTCCCAGATTCACATTCAGCATTGTATGAAAGTGGATCACATGTTCAACCACAGACACCTCAATCTCCACACCAGATCTCGTTAGGAGATGGCTTGAGGCTCTTAACGAGATCTGGTGTGGAGGTTGAGGTGTCTGTGGTTGAACACATCAACAGCTTCCATTAACCACTTAAGCCCTGGACCAATATGCGGCAAAATGCCCAGAGGTGTTTTTACAATTTGGCACTGCGCTGCTTTAACTGGTAATTGCGCGGTCATGCAATGTTGTACCGAAACAAAATGTGCGTCCTTTTCTTCCCACAAATAGAGATTTCTTTTGGTGGTATTTGATCACCTCGGCGGTTTTTATTTTTTGTGCTATAAACAAAAATAGAGCGACAATTTTTAAAAAAATGCAATATTTTTTTCTATAACAAATATCCCCCAAAAATATCTAAAAAAAAAAATGTTTTCCTCAGTTTAGGCCGATACGTATTCTTCTACATATTTTTGGTAAAAAAAATCGCAATAAGCGTTTATCGGTTGGTTTGCGCAAAATTTATAGCGTTTACAAAATAGGGGATAGTTTTATTGCATTTTTATTAATTTTTTTTTTTTTTACTACTAAAACGGTAAGTACGGCTTCGATTTAAAAAAAAACACCCGATTCCCCTTCACAAAATGAGCCTCAATCTAATGTTAAAAAAAAAATTCAGGCGAACTCCCGCTTTAAACTGACAGCGCACTTTCATTTATTTTGTAAAAATGAATACAAATAAAAAAATAAAATTATTCAAAATAAGTAGATAAAAACGCAATGAAGCTTCTATTTAATTTTCAGCCAAGTTCCTGAAAATAAGTACGAAACTTTCTTCCTGTTTCAGAACTCCTGAGGTGTGACATGCCAAGCGGGAGGAAAATTAAAACTGACAAAGACACGATATAAAGCAAGCTTCTTTCATGCATATGACTCCGTGTTTTCTAATTATAATGCATTATGTTTGTGTTCATTTTAGATATAACTAGGGCTTGGTAAATCTTTCTTTATTGGCATTTAAAGAGAAACTCCGGGTGACAGTTGGTGAATTGCCAATGCAATCTAGGAAACGCTGCAACTGGTACTAAAGTCTACCAGTTTGTATCATGTAACTAAAGTAATTTGACTTTTCATGGTGTTTCTCAATGGAACTACATCCTCCTGTCACATGATTCTGCGCAGTGCAATCTGCCTCTCATTATTTCGTTAACAAATGTTTGTTGTGGCCAGGGCTGGACTGGGACAAAAATTTGGCCCTGGACTTCATCCAGACTGGCCCACTTTGACAGGTCTCTCCCATGGCGGCCGGACAACTCACGGAAAGAGGAGCGGAGGGGGGGGTGCGGTCTGCTGTCACTGAACCCAGCCCACTGAACCATCGGCCCACCGGGAAACTCCCTGTAGTCCCAATGGCCAGTCCATCCCTGGTTGTGGACCTAAAAAAAAAAAGGTTCTGCGCTGTTGCAAGCATATGGAGCAGAACAATTAAGACAAATAAGGATCTTGGAACAGGAATATAAAGCAGTTCTGTCATCATCTAAACATGACTTTAAGTGGAAGCAAACCCCATTTATAAACTTGGGATGAGCCGAACACCCCCCGTCCGGTTCGCACCAGAACCTGCAAAAAGACCAAAAGTTTGTGTGAACTTTAGAACCCCTTTAAAGTCTATGGGACTCAAACGTTTAAAATCTAAAGTGTTAATATGCAAGTTATTGTCCTAAAAGTGTTTGGGGACCCGGGTCCTCCTCCTGGGGACATGTATCAATGCAAAAAAAAGTTTTAAATACAGCAGTTTTTTCAGGAGCAGTGATTTAAAAATGACTTTTTATCCTTCAGAAATGACACTTTGTGCAGGGACAGTTCTAAGTACGGGAAACAAGCGCTGTATTACAGGCATACTATACACCCCCTAGGTACGTTATTTTTTACTACTAATGGCGGCGATCAGTGATTTTTTTCATGACTGCGACATTATGGCGGACACTTCGGACAATTTTGACACATTTTTGGGACCATTGTCATTTTCACAGCAAAAAATGCATTTAAATTGCATTCTTTATTGTGAAAATGACAGTTGCAGTTTGGGAGTTAACCACAGGGGGCGCTGTAGGAGTTAGGGTACACCTAGTGTGTGTTTACAACTGTAGGGGGGTGTGGCTGTAGGACTGACGTCATCGATCGAGTCTCCCTTATATAAGGGATCACTCGATCGATACGCCGCCACAGTGAAGCACGGGGAAGCCAATACATTCATACAATGCATGAATCTATCTATGGTCGCCGCTGCCACCCCCCTATACCCCTTTTTGGGTGCCAGGCACCTGAATTACAGCGGCGGGGTATTTTTAGGAAGCACCTGATTGAAGCCATAGGGGCAGATCCACAAAAACTGGCGTATATTTAGGTAGGTGTAACGCATCTCATATGCGCTACGCCGCCGTAAATCAGAGTGGCTCCTAGGGTATCCACAAAGAACTTGCTCACATATGCGGGCCGGCGTAACGTAAATCTGCTGTCGTAAGCCCACGTAATTCAAAGTAGGCTTGGAGTGGGCGTGTTGTATGGTAATCTGGTATGACCCCACGTAATTGACGCTTTTTACGAACGGCGCATGCGCCGTCCGTGGACGTATCCCAGTGCGCAAAATCACGTCGCAAATAGTCAATGGTTTCGACGTGAAAGTAACTTGTGCAAAGCCCTATTCGCGAACGATTTACGCAAACAACGTAAACGACGGAAAATTTGACGCTGTCCCGACGTCCATACCTAACATTGCGTACACCTCATAGAGGCAGGGGTAACGTTACGCCGAAAAAAGCCTTACGTAAACGACGTAAAAAATGCGCCGGGCGAACGTACGTTTGAGAATCGGCGTATCTAGCTAATTTGCATACTCTACGCGAAAATCAACGGAAGCGCCACCTAGTGGCCAGTGTAAATATGCACCTAAGATCCGACGGCGTACTAAGACGTACGCCAGTCGGATCGAGCCCACTATCAGTTGTATCTTGTTTTGTAGATACAAAAAAAAAGATATGACGGCGCATCGTAGAACTTACGCGGCGTATCTATAGATACGCCGCCGTAAGTTCTTTGTGGATCTGGCCCATAGGCTCTAATAGGCATCCAAAAAAAGTGAACAGCGGGCGCTATGCTGGACGCTCGCAGTGAAATTAATCGCTTTCCTTAAACTGAACCGCCTCTTAGCCAATCAGGTGCCTCGGGTCTGTAACCTGTCACCTGATTGGCTGAAATGACAGGAGCTGTGATTGGACGCCGCCTATCAGGCGTCCAATCATAGCAGACGACTGGAAGAGAGCACGGGAGAAGACATCAAGGAGCATGGAGGACATCGTCGTGACCCCAGGGGTCAAGTCCTGGGGAAAAAAGTGTGGGAACTCCCACCCAAGATCCACCCCGCCACAAAAAAAAAAAATGATACGCTCATATGCATAATTACTAAACCGTATGTTCTTTCTAAATCCCGCGATAACTCACGGCAGACCTCCACAATGTCTCCTGGGAACAATGACAAAAGCTCCCAGGAGACATTGCGGCATCGAGGAAGTGACGGAATACCCGCACACTACCCGATGAATCCATATACAGGAAGCGGCCAGTAACATAAAGGATTACTAAGGTTAACCTGCCCCTGACAGTGACTTGAGCTGGGCATCGCCACTTGGTGAAGGATTGGCTCGGGCAGCTCGGCTGCTCTAGTCCTGCAAAGGGAACTGCGTTCCTGTTCTGAAAAAAGTGCAGGAACTCCGTTCCCACGCGTTCCCTCAGGACTTGAGCCCTGCGTGACCCGC
Source organism: Rana temporaria (assembly GCF_905171775.1). NCBI lineage: Eukaryota > Metazoa > Chordata > Amphibia > Anura > Ranidae > Rana > Rana temporaria. Next base: position 26,794,745 of record NC_053500.1, on the reverse strand, counting down.
TGCCCCACCGAGACAAGGTAAGTGGCGGGCGGGAGATGCACAGTGGCTGTGTTTGATGGGCACAGTAGCTGCGTTTGATGGGTATAGTGGCTGCAATTGATAGGCACAGTAGCTGCAATTGATGGGCACAGTAGCTGCACCCCCCCAAAATTTTGAGCACCAGCCGTCACTGATGCAGTGCCAGTTTCAACTTCACTAGCTACATGATTGGTCTTGGTCAGTGGCTGAAAGTGAGGCTTCTAGCAATTTCGGAAGGAGGTCAGTTATGACAACTTACATATTTAACCCACGGAAGGCTTCTTTAAAGACACAATTGTGCTTAGGCAGTGTCCTTCAAGTGACTCGAAATCCAGCATTTTAATGACAGAAAAGGATGTACTTTTGACATAACCAGACAGAATACCATTATTTTCCAAGATATCTGCTCCTCAACAGAGTTTTCAGAACTAAGTGGCTCCAGCATGTGCCCAGACTGTATGAAAGAGATCAAACCAGGAGACTGAACTCATTAGCCCCCGTGCCTCGCTATTTATTCACAATGCTGGCTGCCTAAAATGTTTCGTCTTTGGAGCCCTGCTCTCCCCAATGTGTACAGCAAACTCCTCTCTTTTTTGAAGCTTCTCTGTGCCCATTGAAAAAAGGATCTAAAGATCAACACAGACAACATGAAGCACAATCTGCTGTCTATGTATTTTGTAAAGAATACAAACCAGGCTTCAAATGTTACAGCAGGGTTGTATGGAAGGTCTGCATGTGAATATTCAAAGAACGATCAGGCACAACTATTCTTCACAATTGGATCTTTATCCAGGAATTTTAATTATTAACTATGGTTATTATTCCACAAATGATAAAGAAACCCAAACTATGAAAATGTATGCAGACTGCCATTGTTGAACGCTCCTTCAAAACTGGTAGCAACTGTAATGCCGCGTACACACGACCGCTATTCACGTCATTGAAAAAAACAACATTTTTCTCGACGTGATTGCTCTCAAGCCTTTCTTGCACACACACGATCATGATGAAAAATGCTCGAGCAAAGGGCGGTGACGTAGAACACGTATGACGGCCCTATAAAGGGGAAGTTCCATTCTAATGGCGCCACCCATAGGTGTGCGCAGCCTATTGCATTAGGGTGTGCACCCTACTGTATATATATGTGTGTATGACAGTGGTCAGTGTCAGTAGAGCAGTGGACAATGCCAGTGGGGCTGAGGCTGGTGTCAATAGAGTAGTGGATGGTGTCAGTAGGGCAGAAATTGGTGTTAGTGGTTTATTTTTATTATTTTTTTTATTATTGCTTTTTTTTAAAAAAAAAATGTTATCTTTACAATATTTTTTTACAATAATTTATTTATTTCAAATTTTTAGATGATTGCCCAAACCCTTTCTCAGCAGCCAAGCAGCAGGGGAAATCTGTGCAGCACCGGGTGATTAGGGTGTGCCCAGGCACACCTGGCACACCCTGTGCTCACGCCTATGGCGCCACCCTTTGGGCTGCTTTTTCTGATTTCGTGTTACCGCGTGTTATTAAAAGTTTGGTGAGAGACGATTCGAGTTTTTCAGTCTTCATGCTTTTCAGTCTGTTACAGCGTGATGAATGTGCTATCTCCATTACAAACGCTAGTTTTACCAGAACGAGTGCTCCCGTCTAATAACTTGCTTCTGAGCATGCACGTTATTTCCCCCCCTCGTTAAAGCCTACACACGATCGTGAAAAGTGAAAAACGTAGAGAAAAAAGTAGAGCAGGTTCTAAATTTTTAGCGGCCATTTTTCTCATTGAGAAAAATGCTTTGGAGCCTACACACGATCGTTTTTCACGACCAATTAAAAAAATTGCATTTTTCTCGTCATGAAAAACGGCTGTGTGTACGCGCCATTATGCTTATCCAGGGGGCTTCTACACTTTTGCCTCATACACATGACCAGTTTTCCCATCGGAAAACTGCCATGACAGATTTTGTCCGGGAAACCCGGCCGTGTGTAAGATCCATGGCAGTTTACCCAACAGGAAAACCGCCGGGAATCCCGGTGGGAAAAATGAGAACACGTTCTCTTTTTTCCTGCCGTGATTCCCGGCGGTCTTTCTCCCGGCAGTTTTCCTATGGAAATCACTGCGGTGGAGCGTACACATGGCCGGGATTCCCGGCCAAAGCTCTCATGGCAGTTTTCCTGCCAGGAAAACCGGTCGTGTGTAGGGGGGAAAAAGCTGCTGAGTTGGTTCTCGGCTTTCCCGGCAGTAAAAGGTCAGCCGGGAAACCCGTACGTGTGTACCCCTTCCTCGCCTCCTAGTGTTTAACCCCCTTCCCTGACATCTTTTGGGTTCCCCAAGGAGAGTAGCATAGCGTGTCCCAGCGAACAGTGGTGTAGCCAAACCTGTTCCCAGACAACCGCCCATAGCTCCCAGATTTGTGTGTGACTATCTTGCTTTTTTTGGGAGCCACAGCCTGGTCTGAATTATGTGTCCGGGTTTCAGTCAGCCTAAACCCAGACACAAGATTCAAAACCCAGACTGTCCAGGTGAATCCTGGACAGGTGGCAACCCTAGGGTTGTGAGCAACCCTGTAAGGTGAGACGGCCAGAGATCCCCACTCCCCTTGCATCAGATGTCAAGAACCCCCCCCACTATCAGAAGTCAAAAGTCCCCCACCGTAACTTACATCACAGTACACCCCCTTTACCTTGTGCTTCTGCCTGGAAGAAGCTGTGGATAGAGCTGGGAAGCAGAAAGTGCAAGGTCTGGAGGAGAACAAGAGAAGGGCTGGAGTTTGCTGAATGCTGAGACGAGGGGGTGCTGCAGCTGCACAGGGATATGTATGAGGAGTTCTCATATCTCCCAACTTTTTGAGATGGGAATGAGGGACACCTATCAGCAAAAGTATGCAGGCATAGGACACATCCCGGAAGAGGACACAGCAGTAGTGGTTGGAACAATCATCAACTCACGACTCGACTACGCAAACTCCCTCTACTTAGGACTACCGAAATACCAGATTTTACGTCTACAAGTCGTGCAGAACACGGCAGCCAGACTGGTAACAGGTGAAAAAACGTGGGAACCAATCTCTCCGGTCTTGAGGTCCCTCCACTGGCTGCCCATACAGGATCGGGTGACTTTCAAGATGCTCTGCCTCACCCACAAATGTACACAGGGTAACGCTCCTCAATACTTAAGCGAGAAAATAAAACCCTACGTCACCAAGCGCGTGCTCTGGTCAACCAACCAAAACCTTCTCCAAATCCCTAAATCCCGCTACAAATCTAAGGGAGAACGTAGATTTGCAGTCCAAGGACCCCGGCTTTGGAATGCTCTACCCACGACCATCCGCTTGGAAGAAAACCATCGGGCTTTTAGGAAAAAACGAAAGACCCACCTCTTCTAAAGGATAAGGACAACGCTGGATGCAAAGCGCCTTGAGGCGATTAAGTTCGCATTTGTTGCGCTATATAAGTTACTCACTCACTCACTCACTCACACCCCTTACCACGCCCCCTTAAAGGAGAATTGTACAAGAAAACAAGATTGGTTAAACCCTTAAGTGCTTTTTTTAACACTACTATTCCTTTATATTGGCTTTTGGAATTTACAAATGCAGCAATTTAAAAAACAGATGAAAGGTTTACCATCTTTGATCGATAAAAAGTGACCTTTTTGATAGATAAAAAGTGCATTTTATATACATCTACTGTATATAGATCAGACCAAAATGAGGGACAAATGAGGAGGAATGAGGGACATTGCTCCAAATCAGTGACAGTCCCTCGAAATCAGGGACAGTTGGGAGGTATGAGTTCTGTCCAACTGCTGGGGCCGGGTGGGGACAGAGATGAAGGGGGCTGCCACAGCTGCAGGAGAGGTGCAAGGGCCACATGAAATGGCCTGGAGGGCGGCATTCGGCCCGCGGGTCTTGCGTTTGACAAATGTGTTGTGATGTTATCTGCTGTCGTCTCTAAGAGGAGCCAAGCCGTGCCAAAGCTGCTGACATGCAGGAAAGTTTTAAGTACAGCACTGATTAATAAGAACTGTCTTGGGGGAATAATGTTATCAATTTGGAAGCACTTTGGTTGAAGAAGCATTCTTTTAAAGGGACGTGTTAACAAATCAACAACCATTTAGCATTTGTTACTAGTAAAGTGCAACCTTGCTGTTTTTGATAAAGGATTTGCAGTATCCGATGTATACGGCAATGTTACGGTAAGCTGCAGCGGTCTATACGTTGTTGTTTATGTTATCATGCCCTCTAGTGGTAGCTGAGGAGATGAAGAGTAGAAGGCTGGCTTTTACTTGACTCAATGGCATATCGCTGTTTATCTGATTTTTCTCCCCTGACAAGTGCTGTCAAGCTGTTTAATACTTAGGCACAACTGCAGGTTAAAAATATTCTCTAAATGACTCGGTGTGCATTACTGCATGCAGAGAGAGCAATGGAACTCCCACCGTTCATTACAAACTGCCTAGCATGTCCAATCCCCTGACCAAAGTCCTACCAATCAATAAAATAAATTCTGTGCCGTGGAAAACTCATCTGTATGAAAATATCACCAAAGGAAGGTGAGTTTTTAAATGTCTGCTTTGTATGGAGTTAAAAGGACCATATTCGTAAAACAAGTTGAATTAAAGAAACCGTTATAAATAGGAAACAAAATATATATCAATTTGTTGTAAATATATCTTGAAATAAAGTTTGTACAGGATTTATCCCTTTTCATGACTAAGCCTATTTCTGACATTTGGGGCCAGATTCAGAAAGGACTTACGACGGCGTATCTCCAGATACGCCGTCGTAAGTCCGAATGTGAGGCGTCGTATCTATGCACCTGATTCAAAGAATCAGATACGCCAGAATTTGTCCAAGATACGACTGACGTAAGTCTCTTACGCCGTCGCATCTTGGTTGCACATTTCCGCTTCCGTAGATTTACGTGTAGAATATGCAAATGAGCTAGATATGCTGATTCAGAAACGTACTTGCGCCCGGTGTATTAATATACGCTGTTTACGTAAGGCGTACGACCGGCGTAAGTTTACCCCTCATAAAGCAGGGGTAAGTCATGTTAACATATGGACGTCGGAAAACCCGTCAAATTTTACGTCATTTACGCAAGTCGTACGTGAATAGGGCTGTGTGTAAGTTACGTTCACGTCGTAGGCAGTGTTCGACGTATCTTAGGCATTCTATCCGACGCATGCGCACCGGGATACGTCCACGGACGGCGCATACGCCGTTCGTTCCGCCCCTCATTTGCATGGGGTCACGGCTCATTACAATACAACACGCCCACCTCCTTCCAAATTTGAATTACGCGGGCTTATGCCGGCCCATTTACACTACGCCGCCGTAACTTAGGGAGCAAGTGCTTTGTGAATACAGTACTTGCCTCACTATGTTACGTCGGCGTAGTGCAAATGGGATGCGCTACGCCGGCCAAAAGATACGCCATTGTATCTGAATCTGGCCCTTGGTGTTTAAAATCCATGGGCCAGATTCACAGAAGAAATACGCCGGCGCATCTACTGATACGCCGGCGTATTTTCAAATTTGCCGCGTCGTATCTTTAGTTTGAATCCTCAAACCAAGATACGACGGCTTTTGGCTTCGATCCGACAGGCGTACGGCTTCGTACGCCTTCGGATCGTAGGTGTAATACTTCGGCGCCCGCTGGGTGGAGTTTGCGTAGTTTTCCGCGTCGGGTATGCTAATTAGCTGTTTACGGCGATTCACAAAGGTACGCGCAGCCGTCGCATTCTCTTACGTCGTCGGCTTTTCCCGGCGTATAGTTAAAGCTGGTATTTCGTGGCCTAGCTTTAGACTTGCCATGTTAAAGTATGGCCGTCGTTCCCGCGTCGAATTTCAAATTTTTTTTTTTTGGCGTAAGTCGTCCGTGAATAGGAAAGGACGTAACTCACGTCGACGTTCAAAAAATGACGTCGGTGCGACGTCATTTCGCGCAATGCACGGCAGGAAATTTCAAAACGGAGCATGCGCAGTACCTTCGGCGCGGGAACGCGCCTAATTTAATGATACACGCCCCATTTGAATTAGGCGGGCTTGCCCAGGACGGATATACGCTACGCCGCCGCAAGTTTACAGGCAAGTGCTTTGTGAATCAAGCACTTGCCCATAAAACTTGCGGCGGTGTAACGTAAATGCAATACATTACGCCGCCGGAATTCTACGTGAATCTGGCCCCATATTTTTTGCTAGAAAATTACTTAGAACCCCCAAACATTATATATATTTTTTAGTAGAGAATAAAATGGCGATTGTTGCAATGTTTTATGTCACAAGGTATTTGTGCAGCAGTGTTTTAAAAGCAACTTTTTTGGAAAAATGAATTTTAAAAAGTAAAGTTAGCCCAATTTTTTTATAAAATGTGAAAGATGATGTTATGCAGAGTAAATAGATACCAAACATGTCATGCTTTATAATTGCACGCACTCGTGGAATAGCGACAAACTACGGTAGCTAAAGATCTCCATAGGAGACGCCTTAATTTTTTTTTTACGGTTACCAGGTTACAGTGGAGGTCTAGTGCTAGAATTATTGCTCTCGCTCTGATGATCGCCGCGATACCTCACATGTGTAATTTGAACACCGTGTACATATGTGGGCGCGACTTCCGTATGTGTTTTCTTTGCTGCGCAAGCTCGAGGGGACAGGGGGGCTTTAAAAAAAAAAAAATAAATTTTTCTTTTATTTATTTTTATAATATAAAATGTGTTTAAAAAAAAAAAAATTTTTATCACTTTTATTGCTGTCGCAAGAAATGGAAACATCCCTTGTGACAGTAATAAGTGGTGACAGGTACTCTTTATGGAGGGATCGGGGGTCTAAAAGACCCCCGATCCCTCCTTTGCACTTCAAAGTATTCAGATCGCCAAAAACTGCGATTCTGAATACTGTGTATTTTTTTTAAATCCGGCGCCATTGGCAGCCGAGTAACCCGGAAGTGACGTCATGACGTCGCTTCCGCGTTTACATTGAAGAGACTGAATCAAAGCCGTTCGCGGATTCGATTCAGTCTCTCTCTAGGCGCCTGAGGTGGCGCATCGTGGATCAGGTCTCCTGGTGGCACGAGAGGCCCGATAAGAGCGGCGGAGGCGGCGGGAGGGGGTTGTCCCCTCCTGCTCCTCCGGGATAACAACCAAGCAGCTTTTAGCCGCATCGGTTGTTATCACCGGAAAGCCGATCGCCTGCTCTAAAAAATGATACCGGGATAATGCCTGCAGCTGCGGGCATAATCCCGGTGTAACCCCCGAAAGCCGAGGACGCATATGTGCGTACGCTCGGAGGGAAGGGGTTAAATATTGCCAACAGTTTACACAGCTTTACAATAAAAAGGGGGATACAATTACAATACAGTTCAATACAGAAGGAATAGGTGCAGGGAGGTGTGTCCCTTTCCTCCAATCAGCTCTCAGAGCTCTCCTCACTGAGCTATGCAGAGTGTAATTTCAGCTCTCTAATAGATAAATTCTGCCTTTTGAGCAGATGTGGAGGAGAGAGGACTTTAGAAAACAGGTACAACTTATGTGAGGGGATTTACAACCACTTTAGGGTCCCTAATACGTTTTTCACAGGGTTCTTTAAAAATCCAGTAGAGGGTGCAACACTTAAAAAATCTACCTTGCATAAGAAAGAAAAGGCACAGAGCAGAAGTGTAACTAGAAGGAGGGCCGGCATGACTGAGGTGGGCAGTGAGGCGTAGGAGGAACTGGGAATGGGGGAGTTTCTTTGCTGGGACATGTTGTTTGGGATAGGGCAGTCATGGGTGTTGGGGGTGGTTGCTGTTAGAGTAGCAGGGGGGCGTAATTTAGGCCACCAGCTTCATTCGGAGCTTGCGGCCACAGAAAAAGGAACACATTTCCCACCCACCCTCCCCTTTTTTGTTATTTTTCACAGTTTTTGTTTGTTTTTCCGGGGTTTATACTAGTACTGTGGGTAGATTGTTTCGGTTTCGCGTCATAAGTCGTAACAGCGGCGGGAGGTCTATGGGGTCTTTGAAGGCGGTGCTGAGAAAATAATGGAGGTTTTGGGAGGTGGGGGCCCATCTGGAGGTATGGGTGTCTCTTCCCTTACTAACAAGACAATGGGAACAATGGTTTTTGGTAGTTGGTTGTATCTGAAGGAGGTAAATGGTAACTGTCCCTGAGCTGGCGTAATATGCGGCGGGGGACCTTTGTTAATGGGGTGTACAGATACAACTACTTAATGGAAATAATTGCCCTTCAAAGATCTCTAGACCAGGCAGGTTTAAAACTGAGGGCCAGATTCACAGCGGCAATACGCCGGCGTATCTACTGATACGCCAGCGTATTTTCAAATTTGCTGCGTCGTATCTTGATTTGGAATCCTCAAACCAAGATACGACGGCTTTTGGCTAAGATCCGACAGGCGTACGGCTTTGTATGCCTTCGGATCGTAGGTGTAATTTTCCGGCGGCCGCTGGGTGGAGTTTGCGTCGTTTTCCAACGTCGGGTATGCAAATTAGCTGATTACGAATTTTTTCCCCACAAATAGAGCTTTCTTTTGGTGGTATTTGATCACCTCAGCGCGAACCCCCTTTTTCAGGAGAGCCGCCGATCGGCTCTCCTATACTCGCGTCTGTCAGACGCGAGTGAGGAAGAGCCATCAACGGCTCTTCCTGTTTACATCGTGATCAGCCGTGATTGGACACGGCTGATCACGTGGTAAAGAGTCTCCGCCGGAGGCTCTTTACCGAGATCGGAGATGCAGGGTGTCAGACTGACACCCCGCATCACCGATCGCCGCGCTGCGCGCCCCCACGGGCTCGCGCGGCATGAAATCCTGCAGGACGTCCTGTCAGGATTTCAGAGCCACTTCCCGGACGTAAATCGGGCCATAGGCCGGGCGGGAAGTGGTTAAAGTCAGCAGCTGCAGTATTTGTAGCTGCTGGCTTTTAATTTTTTTTTTTCAGTGGACATCCGCTTTAAGGAGGGGGTTTTTTTGGTAGCCTTTTTGGGTAAGTTCAGAGCCTCAGTAATCTGCACATCCATTAGTCATGTCATGCTGGATGTGGAGGTTAATCTCCCTGCTAGGGTCCAGAGCACTAAATGAAGGCCAGCACATTCTAAATAGGGACCAACATTAAGTGGAGAAATGTATAATGGGTGAAGCTTTTAGAAAAAGACATTTAGTCAATTGTGCAGACGTGATCAGACAACTAAAAGATTTCACTTATCTCCAATGAGAACACACTGACTAGTGCATTTCTATCAGAAGGAACTGATGATAGCCGTGTATCTCCGCACACTGTCAATCCCTTTCCTTTCAAGAGAGGCGATATTAGCACAGTTGTTTCTCGGATGCTAGGAACAGTGGGGTAGATTCAGGTAGGGGCGCGCATAGTTACGGCGGCGCAGCGTATTGTATTTACGCTACACCGACGCAACTTACAGGAGCAAGTGCAGTATTCACAAAGCACTTGCTCCGTAAGTTGCGGCGGCGTAGCGTAAATGGGGACGGCGTAAGCAAGCGTAATTCAAATGCAGAAGGGGGGGCGTGTTTTATGTAAATCTATGATGACCTGACCGTGATTGACATTTTGTAAATTACGTCCAGCCCTATTCGCGAACGACTTACGCAAACGACGCAAAAAATTCAAATTTCGAAGCGGGAACAACGTCCATACTTAACATTGGCTGCGCCTCCTAATAGCAGGAGCAACGTTACGCCGAAAACGACTTACGCAAACGGCGTAAAAAACTACCGCCGGGCGCACGTACGTTTGTGAATCAGCGTAACTAGGTAATTTGCATACTCTACGCTGAAAACTACGGGAGCGCCACCTAGCGGCCAGCATGAGAATGCACCCTAAGATACGACGGCGTAAGAGACTTATGCCAGTCGTATCTTAGGCTAATGTTGGCGTATCTTGCTTTCTGAATACAGAAAGAAGATACGCCGGCGCAGATTTGAATTTACGCGGCGTATCTATGGATACGCCGGCGTAAATTCTCTCTGAATCCGGGCCAGTGTCTTGCATGTAATCTATGATAGGAATGTCCGTAGGAGATAAATGGGTGGTGAAGGGGAGGACGTCTATTGATGGCCTCCCGGCATTTGGGGTCCGTGCTGTGGTCGTCATTCGGCTATAGCGCGGGCACTAATTAATTAAAGTGGTTAATTAAAGAGGTGGCTATGCTGGCAGCAGCCCGTGCACACTTGCTGCTGAGCGTACTCTTCCGAACAGCCTTCTCTCATGAAATTTCTGGCTTGACAGTCTTCCCCAGCTATTGTGTAGTCTCCAGTCCAGATCAGTACAGCTCAGCACAAACACTCAGGCCCCGTACACACGACCGAGTTTCTCGGCAGAATTCAGCCAGAAACTCGGTCGGAGCTGGATTCTGCCGAGAAACTCGGTCGTGTGTACACTTTTCAGCGAGGAACCCGTCGAGGAGCTCGTCGGGCCGAAAAGAGAACATGTTCTCTATTTTCTCGTTAGTCAATGGGAAAAGTCGGCCCGCCGAGTTCCTCGGCGGCTTCCACACTGAACTCGACGAGGAACTCGATGTGTTTGGCACGTCGAGTTCCTCGGTCGTGTGTACGGGGCCTCATACCTCCTTCCTCTTTCAAAGTCTCTCTACAACTTCCCAGTGTCTTTCCAGGCTTTTTTCTTTTATATGTTTCCAACCTTTGGTGATTGCTCATGGGTACTGTAGTTCAACTTCAGCTTAACTGTGAAGAAAGTTCTGCTTTCAGCCTACAATTCCCAGAAGTCTCTGGATACCCGAACTAAGCTATGGCAAGTAAAAGTGCTAAATGCTGCCATCTCATGGATGAATAAAGTTCTGCATTCTCAGTAACAATTAGGCTGCATTCACACCTAGGCGTAGGCGATTTTAGGCGTTTTTTACCGCGATTTGCAGCGAGAAAACGCAGTGTTTTTAACCGCGGTTTTGTATAGGTCATTGTCGGGTATGGAGAACGCCGAAGCCGCCCGATATGCTGCGACAAAAAGGGTCCGGGACTTGTTTGAGCTTCAGGCGTTCGGCGTTCAGCGTGGAGATGTGAACCATCTCCATAGAGAATCATGTTTTTTCTCCCCTCCAGCGTATTGTAGCGTCGCGCTTCAGCCGTTTTGTCGCCTAGGTGTGAATGCAGCCTTAGACATGTGCACATTGAAATATTTTGTTTCGATTTCGTCTGAAAAATACATTGTTACTTCTGAAATTAGTTTTTATTTTGTTTTGTTAAATGCATTTGTTTGAAAATCTCAATTAATTAAGGTTGAATCTGTCATTGGAGGCTTATGGTGTCCGTCAGATGTTCTAAGAAGATTCGATGAAGCACCTAAACTCTACGACGCCGCAATAATACATTTCTGGTTGACTGCTCCGCCCACAAGCTATAGTAGAATTCTAATGTTGTATGACTAGTAATAATTATAATTATTAATATTACTAGTCAAACAACATTAGAATTCTTCTATAGCCTATGGGCGGAGCATTTGAACGTAAATGTCCGCTTGCAGCGATCGTGTTTTTCGATTTTCTGCTTCGTTGAATCTTCATGTCTCTATAACGTCAAATCTTTTTTCTCTGTCGAATAATCTTGAACTAATAGTTAGGATAGGCACATTCGACCACAGGTTTGATAGACAGATTGCTATTGTCACCGTCATGTCGAATCTTCTATCTATATTGAACTGTTGTCGCAACGATACGAAAATATAATGGATACGAAAAAAAATCATTACTTCTGATCTTTCAAATTCTGTGTGTTCGTTATCGTTTTGTTAAAACTAACACGAAAATTCCTTAAATTTGGATGAAAATGCATTCGGACAATAAAGAATGCACATCTAGTAACAATGCATAGAATTACAGTAGGAACATAAGCAATACTGAACTTCCTTGTGGGTGGTGTTCAGCAAGGCAGTGATGGGTTTTAGGGAAATATTGTTTTCACCTATGTCACCAGAAGTATCTGCTTTATAAACTTCAGGTGCCCTTTTATTCTGATTTGAGCAATTGAAGAATATCTAGTAACTGCAAGGTCTGGAAATGTAGGACTTAGGGGTAGATCCACATAGAAATAGATCGGCGCAGCGTATGTGAGATACGCTACGCCGATGTAACTTACTTTTGGTTGCTTTGAATCCTCAAAGAATTTGCGCCGTAAGTTACGGCGGCATAGTGTATCTCTGGCGGCGGAATTCAAATCGGTGATTAGGGGGCGTGTTTCATTTAAATGAAGCGCGTCCCTGCGCCGAATGAACTGCGCATGCGTCGTCCCGAAATTTAGATCCACATAGAAATAGATCGGCGCAGCGTATGTGAGATACGCTACGCCGCTGTAACTTACTTTTGGCTGCTTTGAATCCTCAAAGAATTTGCGCCGTAAGTTACCGCGGCGTAGTGTATCTCTGGCGGCGGAATTCAAATCGGCGATTAGGGGGCGTGTTTCATTTAAATGCAGCGCGTCCCTGCGCCGAATGAACTGCGCATGCGTCGTCCCGAAATTTTCCGCCGTGCATTGCGCTAAATGACGTCGCTAGGACGTAATTTTTTTGAACATAGACGTGACTTACGTCCATCCCGATTCACGGACGACTTACGCAAAAAAAAAAAAATTCAAGTTAAACGCGGGAACGGCGGCCATAGTTAACATGGCAAATCTAACTATACGCCGCAAAACACCAGCTTTAACTATACGCCAGAAAAAGCCAACTAGAGACGACGTAAAAGAATGCGACGGCCGCGCGTACGTTCGTGGATCGTCGGAAATAGCTAATTTGCATACTCGACGCGAAAAACGACGCGAACTCCACCCAGCGGACGTCGAAGTATTGCATCTAAGATCCGAAGGCGTACGAAGCCGTACGCCTGTCGGATCTAACCCAGATGCCGTTGTATCTTGGTTTGAGGATTCAAACTAAACATACGACGCAGGAAATTTGAAAGTACGCCAGCGTTTTAGTAGATACGCCGGCGTACTCTCTCTGTGGATCTACCCCTATGTCTTCTAAAGTGGAGACTTGCACCATTTTGGTGAGTCTGTTGTAGGGATGGCACCCAAACTTTGGTTGTGGTTGGTGATTGATAGAATCCCAATATAGACCCTAAACAAGGGTCCACCAATCTCCTATTGTTTTCTTTCCTTCCTAGCTACAAAACAGGCCATTCTACGTGATGAAAAGAAGAGAACTTTTCCCTAGTACTATTCTTTCCACGTAAGCAAGTCAGCCAGAGACAGCCAAGAGCGTATGTAAAAATGTAATTTGTAACAACATTGCAAGCAAAGAGCTTTCAAGATAGGCACTACTCGTATCAGACTATTTTCAATTTAAACACTTTCCAGTTTACTTCATATTTAGTAAAAGATTTGTAGATCAAGGCAGTAGATGCTTCCTGAATCTAATGAGGAACATTCATTATTTGAGAAGAAAAAAGAAGGTAAAAAGTCAAATCGAGATATTTTGCCAGATCAGTGAAAATTTACAACCGTGGGGGAGATTCAGATAGAGATACGACGACGTATCTCCTGATACGCCGTTGTATCTCTGAGATCCGACGGTCGGATCTATGCGACTGATTCATAAGAATCAGTTACGCATAGATCTCCCTTAGATCCGACAGGTGTAAGTGACTTACACCGTCGGATCTTAGGCTGCAATCTCCCGCCGGCCGCTAGGTGGCACTTCCATTTGTATACGCAACGAATATGCAAATGAGGAGATCCTCCGATTCAGAAACGAACGCCCGCCCGTCGCTTTTTTTTTACGTTGTTTGCGTTCGGCTTTTTCCGGCGGATAGTTACCCCTGCTATATGCGGCTTATCCTATGTTAAGTATGGCTGTCGTTCCCGCGCCGAGTTTTGAATTTTTACGTCGCTTGCCTAAATCGGTCGCGAATACGGATGGACGTAATTTACGTTCACGCCAAAACCAATGACGTCCTGTCGACGTCATTTGGAGTAATGCACGCTGGGAAATTTAGCCGGCGGCGCATGCGCATTTAAACCGGCGCAGATTTAAATACTACACTCACCCTAGCCGCGGAATTTGAATTCCGCCGGGGCATTTACGATCCGCCGGCGCAAGTTTCGAGGCAAGTGCTTTCTGAATACAGCACTAGCCTCTCAAAATTGCGCCGGCGGATCGTAAATCAGATAGATTACGCGGATCTAAAGATCCGGACAGTTTCCAGCGGATAAATCCTCTGGCGGATTTGTATCTGATGGCTGTACACACCATCAGATCGAAATCCGCGCGGAATACATCCGCGGTGACGCGTCGCACCGTCGCCGCGACGATGACGCGGCGACGTGCGCGACGCTGGAAGGTAAATACTTCCACGCATGCGTTGAATCATTATGACGCATGCGAGGGAGGGGAGCGGACGGACTTATCCGGTGAGTCTGTACAGACGACCGGATCAGTCCGCTGGACTGGATTCCAGCGGATAGATTTCTTAGCATGCTAAGAAATTTTTATCCGCTGGGAATCCGCCGGGGGGATTTTTATCCGCCGGGAAATGTCCGCTCGGACGTACACATGACCGGATCTATCTGCTGGAACTGATCCGCGGATCAATCTCAGCGGATAGATGCGGTCGTCTGTACGAGGTCTTACCCTAATGAAAAAACATTATAATAAATAATAATAAAAGAAGAAATAAAAGATAATGGAAAAGCTAAAAAACTTGAAATACCTAGCAACAAATGATGGAACAGATAATTGTTTTCCCTATTGGCTAATAAAAAAACACAGAAGACTAAAAACGCTGAATACAGACACGCAAAACATATGCCAAAATTGCCCACAAAAACATTGGAAAAGCGTTTAAAGACGCTACACTCGGGTGTGAATGCAGCCTTCAGTTCTACAATTTAAGAGGGTAATTTGCAAATGGACTGCAATGACTGACAAATACACGGTCATACATCTTATAGCGTACTGAAGCATATGCTGCTATCTGAATTACCGCACACTTACTGCATATGCACTTCTGCCATCCACTAGATGGTGATAAATCCATTTGAAAGCACACAGACACCATCATAAGTAAATGAAGCAGACAGGTCTGTAATTACATTGCGGTAAAGAATACACTGAAGTAGCATTAATGCCTTCACTCAGCACTGACCTATTATGAGAGATAAGGGCAGATCCAGATTCAAACATAACGCTAAAAACAACACAAGAGATGGTGGCTGCAGACCTGTTTCAAGCCGCTGTAATAGATTCACAATTGGCCTGATACTGGAACAAGATCATTATTTTTCTGTCAACTAAAATATGAACAAGTGTCATGCATTTCAAGGCAACCACAAACTGGAGCAATATAATACACGTGAGAGATCAGAACAAAACATTTACCGTATATACTCGAGTATAAGCCGACCCGAATATAAGCCGAGGCACCTCATTTTACCACAAAAAAATGGGAAAACTTATTGACTCGAGTACAAGCCTAGGGTGTCCATGTGCATGCCTCACTGTGCCTCACTTTGCCTCACTGGGGTAGATTCACATAGAATGGCGCAACGTTGTGCGGGTGTAACGTATCCTATTTACGTTACGCCTCCGCAACTTTTACAGGCAAGTGCCGTATTCTCAAAAAAAAGTTGCGGCGGCGTAGCGTAAATAGGCCGGCGTAAGCCCGCCTAATTCAAATTGTGAAGAGGTGAGCGTGTGTTATGTAAATCAGGCTTGACCCGACGTGATTGACGTTTTTCCCGAACGGCGCATGCGCCGTCCGTGGAATTTCCCAGTGTGCATTGCTCCAAAGTACGCTGCAAGGACGTCATTGGTTTCGACGTGAACGTAAATGACGTCCAGCCCCATTCACGGACGACTTACGCAAACGACGTAAGTTTTTCAAATTTCGACGCGGGAACGATACTTAACATTACACCACCATATAGCAGGGGTAACTATACGCCGGGAAAAGCCTAACGTAAACGACGTAACTGTACTGCGTCGGCCGGGCGTTCGTTCGTGAATTCGCGTATCTAGCTGATTTACATATTTCGACGCGTAAATCAGCGTACACGCCCCTAGCGGCCAGCGTAAATATGCAGTTACGATCCGACGGCGTAAGAGACTTACGCCTGTCAGATCTAATAGATATCTATGCATAACTGATTCTAAGAATCAGGCGCATAGATACGACCGGCCGGACTCAGAGATACGACGGCGTATCTGGAGATACGCCGTCGTATCTCCACTGAGAATCTGGCCCACTGTGTCCATGTGCATGCCTCACTGTGCCCATGCCTCACTGTGCCCATGCCTCACTGTGTCCATGCCTCACTGTGCCTCACGGTGTCCATGCCTCATTGTGCCCATGACTAGACTTACGTTTAACATGGGAGTATATAGAAGGGGTGCCCGGCTTTAAAAAATCGGTGCTCCCTGGCCGTAGGTCCCCCAGACAGCAAACTTGCAGAGGAGAACTGGGCCTACATGTGTGCCAAGTTTTGGGCCCATTGGACGGTACCGGGTCCCCAAAGTTACCGGAGAAATTATCGTTTAACATGGGAGTCTTTGGAAGGGGTGCCCGAATTTGAAAAATCGGTGTTCACCGGCCGTAGGTCCCCCGGACAACAAACATTTTTACACACTTTTAGAGAAACTGGGGCTATATTTGTGCCAAGTTTTAGGTCCAGGGGACCTATGGCCCTCCGGTACCGGGTCCCCAAAGTCCGGAAGATCAGGCGCAAAAAGGTGACTCGAGTATAAGTCGAGAGGGACATTTTCAGCACCAAAAAATGTGCTGAAAAACTCGGCTTATACTCAAGTGTATACGGTAATTCTAGTCGGTATATAAGGTACTTTGATTTTTGTGCCACAGTGCTGTTGCAAGCCTCTGTTGAGATCCTATACTGGTCTTTTTTACATCATCCAGGGCCGTCTTTAATGTTGATTGGACCCTGGGCATAACTTTTCTTGGGGGGACCCCCATGCAATTTTGCTCTCCATCTGCTCTAAGACATACAATAAATATCAGCTAGACTTAAAATCAGTTTACTGTATCAGATCAGGCAGTGATTGCAATTGGTTGCCAGAGGTTACAGCATATCATTACCACTTACTGACTGGTTGCTAGAGGTTACAGCACACATTACGGCTCACTGATTAGTTGCTAAAGGTTACAGCACATGATTTCTTCTTGTTGATTGGTTGCTAGAGATAACTGTACAGTAATACTGCTCACTGAATGGTTGCTAGAGGTTACAGCACATCATCTCTTCACTGCAGAGGGGCATGATATACATATGAATGCTGCCTATATTTACATATGAATGCCGCCAACCTCAGCTATTTACATATGCATGTTGCTGCTATTTACATATGAATGCTCCCGTTATTTACATATGACTGCAGTTGGCCTCAGCTATTTACATATGAATGCTCCCGTCATTTACATATGAATGCTGTTGGCCTCAGCTATTTACATATGAATGCTTGAATTTACATATGCATGGTGGTTATTTACTTGTGTAGCGCTCACCCCCGAAGGAGCCGCTGGTTGATTTGGGATCGGCCTACTAAGTTACCCTGGCAGTGTCTAGGGGTGCAATTGTGAGAACAGCGGTAGTGAGTGAAAGTCCAGACATCCAATAAAGAGTTTTCAATGCTTTATTGCCCAGGCCAAACACAGCCAACATCAACATAATTTGGGAAGGTTAAGGTTGATGAAGGAAAGAAAGAGAACCCTGCGGTATCAGGCCCGGATATCGGATGGAGCAGTCAGCACTGCTCTGTGTAGTACCAATTTTTGTTACACGTCGCCACTCTGCTTGGAGTGGGTAAAGTGCCCCTGGACAGACCCCTATGATAGATCTGGCAGCCAAAGCGTCACTCTGAACTAGCTGGGAGGAACGGGTCTCTCTCACAGACCAGCCTCTAGGGCCAATTTCAATAGAGGACTTAGATGAATAAGGAAAAGAGAATCCTCCCAGTAGACTTTCCTAAATAGGGCCCCCGGATGACAGCAAGCATACCTGTCAGTGGTCCAGACACCCGATCCCAGACTGGGATCCTCTCAACAGGTCTTGGAACCCAGCACAACGCTGAGGTCCTTTTTATCCTCAGGATGAGGTTCGATGCAGAGTTCAGCTTTGGCCAGGTGGGCCGCGCCGGCGGGGTCCATGGATGCGCGTACCCTGAAGGTGGGTACCGCATCTGGAACGGGGACCCTGCAATGATTTCTTAACACATGACCCCTGTCACAGATATACCCTCCCCCAGCATGCCTCGTGAGGGAAAACTCCTCTAATTGGCTGCTGGGGAAGACCTGCTCTGCCAGAACCCCTCTGGCGCCAACTGCCGGCCAGGGGTGGCATTGCACCCCCTGACCACAGACTGACCCAGTGGACATTTCTGGAACGACAGAAGTCCCAAATTTAAACAAACACCGAATGAGAGCAAGGTAACTCTCCAGGAAGAAGCTACGCCATTGGCTACGGCAAAACGCGTCGACGTCATCACCAGACGCTGCCCATGTGACCTGTCCATGTGATCCAATTCAAACCAGGAAGGAACACGGAGGAACGCGAGACGGAGACGGCGATTGAGGCGCTACACTGGGCTATTCAGCCCACGTTCTGGATACAGGGTAATCTAACTCCTGTCCCAATTGATTCATTGCAACCAAGTTATTTGCACTCTCGGATACATCACTTGTGACAACTAACCAGAGGTTTGCAAATACTGGACTCATCATCACTCTGATCATTTCACAGAATGAATGAAGCTCAACAAAGGTCTGTAACCAACTTTCATTTTTGATGTTATTACTTGGAGACACTTGGATGACTATATCCTCCGAATTTTCATTAACAATCCAACTTGCTATTGTCAGATACACTTGGGGACCCAGCTGCTTCAATTTGAAAAGCAACATAATTCATATGACTCCTGGTTATTAAAGGGTCACTAAAGGAATTTTTTTTTTTAGCTAAATAGCTTCCTTTACCTTACTGCAGTCCTGGTTTCATGTCCTCATTGTTCGTTTTTGCTTTCATGTTGCTGTAAATCCTCTCTGTTCTGGACACTTCCTGGTTGCCTGTTTCCTGATAACCACAGTACTGGGAGATTTCTCACGGTGGTCACTAATCAAGGAGCTGTGTGTAAAACGAAACTGGATTGGTGCTGAGGAGTTTTAGACAAAGTATCACTGCTCTCTATTGGCTGACTGCCCCTCTAGTGGCTCTCTGTACATCAGAGAACCAGCAAACAACAGCAAAAACGAAACTACACTGCAGGCACATTATATGATTGTTTTTTATCTATTTTTAATCATTTTTAAAAGGAATCAGTTAACTATTATGTCTCTATGTCCTGTAAACAGTCATTTCAGCTAAAAAAATGTTTTCCTTTAGTGACCCTTTAAGTCACACTAACCACCCTATCTTGACACGCAGCAGTACTGTTATGGCTCCGCTTACCTAGGGTAAATATATTCATAATTGGCGGTGTGAGACCTACACACACCCCCATTACTTATACTACCTAAACTAATATATCTGTGCATTTCCAGATATTGAATGCTCTTTTCATTGATAGCTCATTGTGCACTGCATCAATGTCATTCAAAATTACTGAATATTTACCCTGATTGCCAAGGCCATACAGTACATACCCTTATTTCAGACCAAGTGAATTACCATTCATCCGAATGATCATCGATTCATTACCATCCAATATAGACTGAGAATTTTGGGACAAGGTGCACCTTTGCACCCTTCACGTGAGGAAGCTACTCCGTCATCAACGACGAACTTATTTATAAGTCCATTACCTAATTCTTCAGTCTAGTGATACCGGTTGCAACATCATCGCCTCAATCCCCATACTTCCCCCCCCCCCCGTTTCCCTCTCACACCTCCCCCCCCCCCTTCCTCCATCCCTTAGGGATCAGTCATTGGTCAGTATACTATTAGGGCCACAATTGGCAGTCCTATGTCAATCTAGTATTGAACATCACATACCCCACTACCTACCATAACTGTTCATAGTGACTAAAACCAATGACTGACCCCGACAGAGTCCGGACAGCGTCGTGTGTCAATGTTTGTCTACTGTATGTCCTGTATGTTATGTGTGCTCATGGTTTGATGTACCCAACACCATGCCTTTTTAATTGTGATGTGATATTCAATGTGATCCAACTGATTAAATTATTATCAGAATAAACTCTTTGATATTACCTCCTGAGTTTATAATTTTTGGGATCAGGATCATTTAAGTGCAGCCTACAGTAACCCCTTTTCTTTTCCAATGACCTTATCTAAGATCAATTTTCATCTTCCCTTACCCCTGATCTTTATTACCTGCTAATTTTGTTAGATGAATAAGGAAAAGAGAATCCTCCCAGTAGACTTTCCTAAATAGGGCCCCCGGATGACAGCAAGCATACCTGTCAGTGGTCCAGACACCCGATCCCAGACTGGGATCCTCTCAACAGGTCTTGGAACCCAGCACAACGCTGAGGTCCTTTTTATCCTCAGGATGAGGTTCGATGCAGAGTTCAGCTTTGGCCAGGTGGGCCGCGCCGGCGGGGTCCATGGATGCGCGTACCCTGAAGGTGGGTACCGCATCTGGAACGGGGACCCTGCAATGATTTCTTAACACATGACCCCTGTCACAGATATACCCTCCCCCAGCATGCCTCGCGAGGGAAAACTCCTCTAATTGGCTGCTGGGGAAGACCTGCTCTGCCAGAACCCCTCTGGCGCCAACTGCCGGCCAGGGGTGGCATTGCACCCCCTGACCACAGACTGACCCAGTGGACATTTCTGGAACGACAGAAGTCCCAAATTTAAACAAACACCGAATGGGAGCAAGGTAACTCTCCCATTCCCAACTAACTTTAGCGTAGTGCCCATGCTGAAAGCAAGGGGGCGCTACACATGTAAACACAGGGTCTGCAGGTGAGTCATCTGTACACAACAATAGGGCAGAGCTGGGCAGCATTAGTAGCAGCACTTCACACTGAGATATCAGGACACAGCACAGGATTAAAACTTGAAGGGACAAGGGAATTTAAACTGGGATAGTTGGTAAGTATGAGGCAGCTGCTTTGAGCCCCACAGCAATGACAGAGCCGGGGTAGCTGCCCCTTTTGAAATAGCATGCCTGCACCAGACATTTCATCACCCTGAGGTTGGTGGACGATGGCAACCTCAGGAACGAAACAGAAATCTAAGACAAAAGACGGGTTCTGTTTTAGTGATTTACACTGGGCAAAATGGCTCTCTAGGAGATGTCTAGTATAAGGGGGAGGGGAAATTGGGACTTTAAATGAGGTCATGGCTGGGTAGAGTCAAGCACCTCCATCCCTGTCGTTTTTTGAATGCAATTGCTACCAATGTGGCGGTACGTCACGAATGATGCAAATAGAAGAATGGGTGGAACTTTAAATGAAGCTCAAGATGACAAAGACGAGTAAATGGTGGGTTGGTACATATTTATTGATGTAGCGTACAGAACATGGATGCAGGCTTTAATGACATGTACAAAAACCCACCTATCAAGAGGCGCCATTATTTGAGTATGCAAAAACCAGTACATAACATGCTTAACAGCGATAATCATGCTAAAACAGGGGGAGATCCACCATATTGATAAAGGATAATATAATAAAAAATAATAACATCTGCACATACAACAGTCTAAAATTCCTATAGGGTAGAGATAGCTAGAGCACATATCTAAGATGGATGTGTATCACATACACAGTGTCATGGTAGCTCGACGCGTTTTGCGGCATTAAGCCGCTCATCAGGAGAATGTTGTGTGCGTGTCTGCGAATGGAAATAAATAAGGTCAGTAAGGTATATCCAGGTGGAATGGAGGGGGGAGAGGTGATGTCCCCCAAGGGGGCAGTAACTTACAGCCAAGCATGTACCGGAGGGCATAGCGTGGAGGACCAAGGGCCACCCAGAGACATCAGGGACGGAAGCCGAGGGGGCATAGCACGGAGAGCAACGATAGCACCACCGCAGGCAGGTTAGGGGCGGTGCAGGTCCCATAGATCCTCCTAGTGTAAAGAATGATAAAGACTAAGAACTAAAAAATGAAAAAATAATAAAATAAAAAAATATATAAAGTGCAGGTGAAGGTGAAGAATAAAGGGCCAAAGGCAAGGTGAGAAAAGACAAACAAACAAACACAGGTGAAGAGGGAATGTTGATGTAAAAGAGAAAGTGAAAGGGAAAAAATAAAAAGGATAAAATAAAAGGAATGGCAATGGACTGGTGAGAAAAAGAGGTGCAGGGGTAAGGGTCGACTGTAGGACGACCAGGAGTGGGGTGAAGATCATGGTGGAAGATCAACACCATTACACCCAGTGCAAGGGAAAAGAAGAAAGAGTGTGAAGATACCTGGGTGGCGAGAAGTGAGAACCGAGGAGCAGGAAGCCAGTCCAGCGATGATGTGAGGTAGTGTGCTGAGACGGAGGTGTCAGGGACCTGCCAATAGGCTCCGGCGTGCACGCATGCGCACACTTACTGATGGTCAGAATCAGCACCAATCGCCTATTCATGTGCGCAGGCGCGTCCCACATGCACACGGATATGAGCCAAATGCGCGCATCTGTGCGCCAAATGTGCGCGCTCGTATGCGCGCGCATGCGCCTAATACACGCGCACGTGCACGATGGCGGGAACGCGCGCGTGCGCGTTAATGCGCGATTGGCGCCACTCAGCCTTTAAAAAGCAAGCAGCTGCAGTGACACTTTGCTGTCTGATCTGCAGCATTGTATCTGTGAAACTTGTGACCTGTTGTAACCTGTTACCTCAAACCGACCCGGCTCCGTCTGACCATCCGACCCTCTCCACTCCGACCCCTGGCTTGCTCTGACTCCGCTCTGCTCTCCTGCCCATTGTTACCAGACCCTGTGCCTGAATCTGACTACGCTTGCCTAACCCACCTGATTATCTGCTAACCCGGTTTTGCTTACCAGCTCCTGCTATCCAGTGCCTGTGCCAGCTCCAGAGACGCTGTCTCCTACAACCACCGTCCCGAAGGACCACCACTGGTGCCGAGCTGCTATCATCACCAGGCACTCCTACCTCGCCGTGCTCCCGAGCTTGCTGTCCCAACTCCAGCAGCTCCAGAGCCGGGGCTGTAAGAGAGGCCTCCTCCTGCACACTAGGCTCTGGCTACAAGGTACGTTCCAGTACATAACAGGAGGTCAGGAACGCCCACACCCCCGCCTGCAGTATATGCGCCGCGCCGCCATGGTGACGCCCCCAACGTCACATCCACAGGCATGGCGGGGAGAGGAGGCAACAAGGATGCCGGCGCATGGACCAATGGCCCGTGGCTGGTGCCGACTAGCCCCGCCCAGCCCGGGAGAATGGAGCGTGCTCCGCCGGAAGGGCAGCGTCGCAAGGACACTGCACGTCCGGCGCACACTTATGACGACGGTGCACAGTGACGGCCCAACCACCCCCCCAAAAAGGAGGAGGCAGGGAGAGGGGGGCCATAGTGTGCACCGCGGCTGCAGCACCAATGAAAAGGGAGCAAGGGTCCAGTACATCTCTAGGAGATGTACTGTCATCACAGACATAGACATAACAAGCCAAAGCTTAGCTCAACTAAGTTTACAATGTCCCCTATTAAAATAAATTCTAGATTTGTTGCTATGGAGAAATCAACTACAAGCGCAGGACACCGAAGTGCAGACTGACTCACTTACTAGTTAAATCTCCATAGCAATATGTGAAGAAATGAAAGCTAAACTTCAGGCAGATATTAAACACAAAGATAAATGTAGCTTTGTAATCAATAATACATCCGTGCATATTTATTTATTTTAAAAAATGTTATGCAAGAACCTTAAAGTAGATGTAAACCTGATTTTTTTTTTTTAAATTAAGGCTTGCACCTTGTACAGTATAGGATTTTATGTCATCTGTGCCCAGTCTTGCCACAAAGAGTTAATCCAGGTCTGAGCAATCCTTTTATCTTTTTTCAGTAAGATAAAAATACTGGCACACAGAGAAATAGGAGTCAGTCCTTCCCCCTTGCTGTGAGTGACAGGTGATTTACATATCTCATGCACAAGCCTGAGAAAGACATTCTGTGTACTTCAGACCCCCTCCTTCTTTCTTCACCAGTTCTCCCAGGATTGGCTGCTCCACACCTCAGCATGATTGGGCATGCTGAAATCATGTGGTGACTTTTCTGGGTTTTGAGTGGATGTTAGCGATCATAGCAGAAGTTCAGTGTAAGAACTGCACAGGAGAAAATGCATGTTGGCAAGGGGAGTGTAGAGGTGGGCAGGGAGTCACAACTCCACCCACCATGCTCCGGACAACAGACCCACCCACAGAATCTGCAGTTTTTCGGGTCTCATAACAGACAGAGGGGAGACATTTAACAGGTGCAGGGGGCATGGATATCCTTATATCTAACCACTATGGCAGTAGTTTAGAAGGATGAGAGTGGGTTTACATCCACTTTAAGCACTTTAGTGTGGTTGGAGGAATGTATGCATTTCTCTTTTTCGGTTACGCCTAGTCAAAAGATACCAAACATGTCATGCTTTAAAATTGTGCACACTCGTGCAATGGTGCCAAACTACAGTTCTTAAAAATCTCTATAGGCGACGCTTAATTTTTTTTTTACAGGCTACCTGTTTAGAGTTGCAGTGGAGGTCTAGCAATATTGCTTTTGCTTTAACGATCGCAGTGATGCCTGAAATGTGAAAAAAATTCTGGTCATGGGACTTTAAATGAGGCAAAATAACAAAATGAAATTACAAAAATAGAAAATGTACTATAAAGTTTATTCAAAAATTCATTGTAGAAGCACATTTTGGCGCATTGTTTAGCGAAATACATGGTACAGAATAAAAATTGCTTAAACATGATTAAGAGCTGGCACATGAGTATTATAATAAATTCATAAAAAAAACAATACATGGTAAAATAGAATAGACAAATGCATGATGGATATAAAATGTAAGGATCAGACTGTTTTGATGTAAAGTAAATCTACGCGTTTCGTGGCTCATGTCCACTCATCGGGAGTTTGTTGCCAAAATTCTCCGTAAATATAAGCGGCGCTGTCAGGATTATATAGTCAAAATAAACATTATTGTTTCTAACTATAACATCTAATCAATCAATGTAGTAAAAAAGGGGTATTATGATATACGGTACGTAGCCAGACTTTTCTTGCGACCATGCAACAAAATCTAGTACTGCTTCTAATGATCAGAGATGGAGGACATCAATGTGTAGGGAGGATATGGAATCTAGAATGATTCAGAGAACAGTCATTGGAGAGGTGAAGGAATATTCATAATACAAAATCTGCATGGTCCCAGAATACATCACCTAAGACAAACAGAACTGTCTCATCTGTAGAATCAATTTAACCCTTTACCCTTCCGCTCCTAAAAGGAGGGGAACTGCATCTCACTGTGCCCTTCCACCCCCATTCCCGAGCCTGCGAGTGTGACACAGAACAGAAGTGACAGGTAAAGTCATATTGTTAATATATTAAGGCCAATTGTATTCTCGCTTGCGCAAGACAAATTGGATTTAAGTCACACGAAATACTGGCTTAGAGAGGACACCATGGTTCCACTTTGCGACTCAGCCGGAGGTTACACAGTGCTGATTACTATCCTCTCCCTTCCGTTCATTTTGTGAATGCTATAAAGTCTGAATAATGGGCAGGAGGGAGAATGAATCAATACAAAATAAAGCGACAAGCAAGCAATGAAACAAGGAGTTTAGCTTATTTTTAATATGGCTACGCAATTAAATTATGCTTTGTACATATAGAACCAAAAGATTAAAACAATTACACTGCAGACAAATCTTACAAATATATATTTAAACCAACTGGGAAATACATAGGCTGTCTACTGAAGGGGTCTAGTCAGGTTTTTTTTCAGGGCTCAGACCCTTGGGGGGGGGGGGTTGCTCACCACAATCACTTGTAAACGCAGAAGTCCGGTTTCTGTGTTTACAAGTGACAGCTCTGCACTTTGTGTGTAAACCCCCCCCCCCCCCCGAACTCTGCACTCTGTATGTAATGCAATCTTGGTATTTACCGTATATACTCGAGTATAAGCCGAGTTTTTCAGCACATTTTTTGGTACTGAAAATGCCACCCTCGGCTTATACTCGAGTCACCTTTTTGCACCTGATCTCCTGGATTTGAGGACCCAGTACCGACCGGCCGTAGGTCTCCTGGACCCCAAACATGGCGCACATGTAGCCCCTCTCTTCCTATATAAGTGTGCAAAGTTTGTTGTCTGGGGGACCTACGGTCGGGGAGCACCAATATTTCAAAGTCGGGCACCCCTTCCATGGACTCCCATGTTAAACGGTAATTTCTCCAGTAAATTTGGGGACCCCAGTTCTCCTCTACAACTGTGCAAAGTGTGCTGTCTGGGGGACCTACAGCCGGGGAGTAGGGATCAGCCGAACTCCCCTCCCCCCCCCCCCCGTTTGGAACCTTCGAACGGACCGACTGTTCGCGCAAACATTTAGAACCCCATTGACGTCTATGGGACTCGAACGTTCGAATTCAAAAGTGCTCATTTTAAAGCCTAATATGCAAGTTATTGTCGTAAAACGTCTTTGAGAACCCGGGTCTTGCCCCAGGGAACATGTATCAATGGAAAAAAAAGTTTTAAAAACGGTCGTTTTTTCTGGAGCAGTGATTTTAATGATGCTTAAAGTGAAAAACATTTTTTGAAAAATTCCTTTAAATATCGTACCTGCTGGGTGTCTATAGTATGCCTGTGAAGTGGCACGTGTTTAGAACTGTCCCTGCACAAAATGAGTTTGCTATAAGAAAAAAGTAATTTAAAACTGCTTGCGGCTTTAATGTAATGTCTGGTCCCTGCAATATGGATGAAAATCATTGAGAAAAATAGCACAGACACAGACAGTACACACACCACGTAGCTTTAGGTGCACACTGCAGAGGACACGGGCAGTACACACACCACGTAGCTTTAGGTGCACACTGCAGAGGACATGGGCAGTACACACACCACGTAGCTTTAGGTGCACACTGCGGAGGACACGGGCAGTACACACACCACGTAGCTTTAGGTGCACACTGCAGAGGACATGGGCAGTACACACACCACGTAGCTTTAGGTGCACACTGCAGAGGACACGGGCAGTACACACACCACGTAGCTTTAGGTGCACACTGCAGAGGACACGGGCAGTACACACACCACGTAGCTTTAGGTACCAGTACCACACAAACTTAATACCACAGAGGCATGATCAGTTAAAATGTATCAAGCTAAAATATGAAGGCCAGATACAGGGCCGGCCTTTGCGTTGTGCGGGCTGTGCGGCCGCACAGAGCGCCATAGCCACCAGGGGCGCTGTGCGGCCGTCACAGCTCGCAGTCAGTTTAGTTGAATCTATTATCTGGCCGGCCAAGGCACTTCTCAGCAGCGCGACACCCCAGCGCTGCAGAGGGGGGGGGGGGGGAGGCGCCGTCGCGCCGACGCGCCGAAGTGCTGGACACTGGTCCCCTCTCCTTCTGCTTGTCTCAGCCCAGTGGATAGCGCCGACGCCGCTGCGTGCGTCGTGCGTGCGTTGTGCGTAATGCAGCTTTGAAACCTAAAGGCGCCAGGAACAGAGGGCACTCTGACTCGCACTGAAACCGGGACGGGACTGCCAGACTGCCGTACTCTGAAGAAAAGTTACGGTAAGGCCGCCCGTCCCCTCCCCCTTATCTAGCAGGCTCAGGCTGACAGTCTTCACACCTGCCAGTGTCTATCTTCACACCTGTCTTCCCTCCTCCCCCCTCGCCTGTACTCCAATGATGGGGGGGGGGGGTTGTGCACCATAACAGATGTGAGCCTGGCACTTTGAATTTATTAAAAAAACTTAAAAAATTGGATGTATATAGGAAAATGTAAAAGTATTATTTTTATTAAAAATTGGTCTTTTGTTAAAAAAATAAAATCAATATACCACCGCGCAGTTGTCATTTTAAGTTAAGCAGTGCATATATCAAAAAATGACCTGTCATGAGAGGGGGGGGGGGTAAATCTTCGAGGTCGCATGGTTAATCAGTGAATTTTTTTTCCCCAGAGTTTATTTATACTTCAGGCAGTCTGTGATTGGCCTGTACTGGTACCATGTACCCCCGGCTATGTCTGCACCTCTGCCATATGGAAAACTCCTACAGATGATCGCTCTGTCTGTACCATAGCCTGCTGATCATCTCCCATCTGATCCCTCCCTACACTTGTCTGCATGGAGTTTGTATGTCCCTTTCATGTTTGCCTGAAGTATAAATAAACTCTGGGCAAAGAAATTTCACTGATTAACCACGTGACCTCTGGAAGATTCCCCCCCCCCCCTTCATGACAGGCCATTTTTTGCGATGTGCACTGCCGTAACTTAAGCTGACAACTGCGCAGCAATGCGACACTGTACACAAATACAATTTGTATTTTTTTTTCCGGTGGTATTTGATCACCTCTGCGTTATTTTATTTTGTTTTTTTTAATAAAAGACCAAATTTGAAAAAATAAAATAAAACATTTAACTTTCTGCCATATAACATATCCATTTTTTTTTTTTTTACGTTATTTTCATAAATTTAGGCCCATGTTTTTGGTACAAAATATCCCAATAAGCGTCTTCAAACTATGGGATATATTTATGAAATTTTTAATTTTTTTTCTAGTAATGGCGGAGATCAGCAACTTATAGCGAGGCTGCGATATTGCGACTGACAATCTGACACTTTGTGGGAACCAGTGACGAGAATACAGTGATCAGTGCTAAAAATATGCACTGTCACTGTACTAATGACACTGGCTGGCAAGGGGTTAATCATCTAGGGCAGGGGTCTCCAAACTTTCTAAACAAAGGGCCAGTTTACTGTTCTTCAGCCTTTAGGGGGGCCGGACTGTGGCCACTGGAAATAGAAAAATGTTCCGGTATCAGCAAGAGTAAACAATGCCCCATTTTTTGGTGTCAGTAAGAGGAGTAATGATCCATCATTGATGTAATTGGGAGGAATTGTGCCTCTTTGTTGGTGTCATTAGGAGGAAGTGTGCCCCTTTGTTGGTGTCACTGGGAGGAATTGTGCCCCCTTTGTTGGTGTCACTGGGAGGAATTGTGCCCCTTTGTTGGTGTCACTGGGAGGAATTGTGCCCCCTTTGTTGGTGTCACTGGGAGGAATTGTGCCCCCTTTGTTGGTGTCACTGGGAGGAATTGTGCCCCTTTGTTGGTGTCATTGGAAGGAATTGTGCCTCTTTGTTGGTGTCACTGGGAGTAATTGTGCCCCATTGTTGGTGTCACTGGGAGGAAATGTGCTCCCTTTGTTGGTGTCACTGGGAGGAATTGTGCCCCCTTTGTTGGTGTCACTGGGAGGAATTGTGCCCCTGTTGGTGTCAGAAGATGAAATATTGCCCCAAGGGCCAGATAAAAGCAAGTAAAGGGCCACATCTGGCCCCCGGGCCGCAGTTTGGAGACCCCTGATCTAGGGCAATTAAAGGCTTAACTGTGTTGCCTAACCAGTGTTTTATGTGTACTACTGTATGTGCTGCTTTTATTAGGGGAAGAGATTAGAGCGAAGCCTCATCTGCAATCCCAATCTGCTGGTAAAGCACCGCTAAGACCCTAACGTTTTAAGGCGTTTTTGCAGTGCGTCAGTGTGAAAGCGTAAGGCGTTTTTACAGCGCTTTCAATTCATTTCAATGGAGAGGGGCGTTTTTGGAGCGTTTTTTTCAGCGCTCGAAAGCTGCTCCAAAGATGCTGCTTGCAGGACTCAGTGTGAAAGGGTCCATAGAGATGCATGGATTGTTTGCACATGCACTAAATTGTCTGTTTATTAAAACAAATTATTTGTTACAAATATTTTTGTCCTCTTTGTGTATATTTAGGTGACCAGGGGGTGAGGGGTGAAGATGGGGGGGGGGGGGGGCGCCACAGGATTAGCTCGCACAGGGCGCCTGAACACCTAAGGCCGGCCCTGGCCAGATATTATAGTAGTGGATGTTTACTGAAGTTCTCTTCCGCCCACCCAACATATATTTTATCCTGCATTTTCTTCCTAACTTATTATCTTTCCAATTTCATCTTCTCAGCCTCTCTTCAAAAAAAAAAAAAATATTGAGCATAAATGTGAGTCCCCTGCCTCGCCTGTACCTTTAATTCAGATTTTAATGAGCAGCGCTGGCTTGTGCAGTGAGGAATCCTATCTAAGTAATTGTACCGTGCTCTACATAAGGAGTGAGTATTTGTCTCTTCATCTTTCCGGCTGCCTTCTGAATCCTCTGCAATTGTCAGGAGGTTGATGTGCGTGACCCTGAATCAATTAATAGACAAGTCCTTTGCATTTTCAATATACCTATTAGCAGGTTCAAATACAGTGCTGGCTATTGTGCATTATGCAAACCTGTATTAAGCACAGCCAGGGCCACCATCAGGAATTACAGCTTCAGGTGTGGGCCCCCTGGAGCAGAGAACCGGGGGGGGGGGGGGTGCTGCCCCCTGAAATTGAGAAGCGGGGGGGGGCCTTTATAAAAAAAGGTGGGCAGTCATTCAGGGCCTTGCGGACCTCTGGGCCCTTTAATAAAAAGAAAAAAAAGTAAGAAAATATATATAGGACCTCTGGGCCCTTTAATAAAAAGAAAAAAAAGTAAGAAAATATATATAGGACCTCTGGGCCCTTTAATAAAAAGAAAAAAAAGTAAGAAAATATATATAGGACCTCTGGGTCCTATATATATATATATATATATATATACACAAATTATTATTATTTTTTTATAAAAAGAAATTACAAAAAAAAGGGGGTTGCCATCCGGGACCTCTGGGCCCTTTAATAAAAAAAAGAAACCCCTGGCTCTTTAATAAAAAAATTAATAAAAAAAATATATATAAAAAAAATAAACATTTATAAAAAAAAAAAAAAAGGGTAGTTTCCATTCAGGGCCCTGGGGACCTCTGGGCCCTTTAAAATATATATATATATATATATATATATATATATATATATACAAAAATAAAAAAATCAACATTTATAAAAAATTAAAAAAGGGGGTTTGCCACATGGGGCCCTGGGGACCTCTGAGCCCTTTAATATATATATATATATATATATATATATATATATATATATATATATATATATATATTTAAAAGAAATAAAATAAATAAATAAAATAATATAAAACAATTATATTTTTTTTCATAAAAAAAGGGGGGTTGCCATCCGGGGCCCTGGGGACTTACCTCTGGGCCCTTTAATAATTATAATATATATATATATATATATATATATATATATATATATATATATATATATATATACACATATATATAAAAATAAAAAATATATATAAAAAAAAGGGGGTTGTCATCTGGGCCCCTGGGGATCTCCGGGCCCCTGGGGACCTCCGGACCCCTAAAAAAATAAAATAAAAAAATTGGCCCTTTAATAAAAAATTAAATAAAAGTATATTAAAAATGTTTTTTTTTTATATAAAAATAAATAAAAAAAGGGGGGTTGCCATCTGGGGTCCTGTGGGCCTTCGGGCCCCTGGGGACCTCTGGACCTTTTTTTTTAAAGGGGGTAGCCATCCGGGCCCCTGGGGACCTCCGGGCCCCTTACAGTTGTACTGCCTGTACCCCCCTGATGGCGGCCCTGAGCACAGCCATTCACCAATGTAGGTTTCGGCACTTCTGCTTGAGCATCAACATATACGTCTGTATGTTATACAGCTACTAGCATGTGTGCAATATATAACAATCATGGCACTACATTCTGCAAAGCATAGTGTCTTTATATTCTCCATCCTTTGTGTACTCAGCTTTTCATCTTTTTGCTCATGTCACACACAGCCAACTTTTCAATATAACATATGCCCAAATCTCTTTCTCACCTGTATGTCTCCAGGCAACTAGAATTATTTTTTTTATTTTTTTAGGAATGATTAATTTGAATACAATGTGTAATGGCGCGTACACACAACCGTTTTTAATGTCATGGAAAAAAACAACGTTTTTCTCAACGTGATTCTTGTCAAGCCTGCCTTGCCTACACACCATCGTGAAAAACACGTACAACGGCTCTATAAAGGGGAAGTTCCATTCGAATGGCGCCACCCTTTGGGCTTGATTATGCAAATTTTCCTTCTCATAACTTGCTTCTGAACATGCACGTTTATTTCCCGTTGTTAAAGCCTACATACGACCATTTTTTAAGACGTTAAAAGCGACGATGTGATAAACGTTGAGGAAAAATAGAGCATGTTCTAAATTTTTAATGGGTATTTTTCACATTGAGAAAAATGCTCTGGAGCCCACACACGATCATTTTTAATGACCAACTTAAAAAATTGCATTTTTCTCGTCATGAAAAACGGTCAATATATTTTTTACAGAGATATATTTTTGAGTAGGCTGAGTTCTATATGTTGTGTGCACCAAACAAGAAGTGTGAAGGCAGTATGCAAAAATAGCAGGATATGTATCCATGTTTTGATCACACACATGGATAATTACTGTATGCTTTGCCCTGTGCAAAGAAAACGGCCTACAATTACTGTATTTATCGGCGTATAACACGCACAGGCGTATAACACGCACCCTAACTTTCAGAGGGAAGTTTAACACGCAGGCACAGTTTACCCTCTATTTCAGAGTAAAAAAGTGAGTGTTATATGCCAATAAATACAGTAGTTGTAGAAGGTATCTCCTGTGTATACTTCCCACTGACTAGTGCTGAAAGATGCTGAATGCAGCAATACTCTATTTCAGCCTTTTTTAACCAGGGTGCCTTCAGGTTTCTTCAGGGGTGCCTTTGGTAAAATGTCTATAAATTGCCAACTAATTGCCCAAAAACTGTATACAAGCCAGCTGGTGGATCAAGCCTTTTAGTTACGCAAAGCCACAGGTTTTCATTGTGCACCATTAGTCTTCTAGCTGGTGGCGTCCTAACAACCAATGATGTAATCGAATGATCCTTGTTTGCCCCTCCCCTGCCACTCCCTGTCATCACTGGGGTCACATTAGCTGAGTGAGATAGAGAAACTGAGGGAGAAGAGAAACACTGGAATACTAGTCAATACCAGTGTGCAAAGGTGCATTTGCTCTGGTAGAATAAATGACCTCTAGCGTTAGGTGTCTTATGTATGTACAGTTGTGCTCATAAGTTTACATACCCTGGCAGAATTGATGATTTCTTGGCCATTCATCAGCCAGGAAGCTGCACATGGAACGTACTTGGACATTCCAACATGACAATCATCTGAAACACAAGGCCAAGTCGACCTGCCATTGGCTACAGTAGAATAAAGTGAAGGTTCTGGAGTGGCCATCTCAGTCTCCTGACTTAAATATCATTGAGCCACTCTGGGGAGATCTCAAACGTGCCGTTCATGCAAGACCACCTGTGACGAACCCTTGTCCTCAACATTACTATGTCTGCAGTAAATGCTTCCTCTGTCCGGTATGACACGATCCAAGATATTTTAGGCCACCCAGAATCTCCCTTCTCCACCTGGCTCTTAACCTGCTGCTGGGAAGTGACCATCTCCTTCTCATCCTGGGCCTCCGGAACTGCCACAGGTGAGTGGCAGAGGTCTTGGACCCTCTGTCCAGTTGGCAGAACTTTCTGTTAACTTCACCGATGCTGCTGGCAGAACATCCCAGGTCTCTGTCTGTATTGTGGGAGAAAGGCCAACTGCCTCTTCTCTCTGGGACGCTGAAGCTGCTGTTGGTGTTGGGCAGAGATTACAGAGGGTCAGCATAACATACAGACAAATGGCATTTTCAGAAGGAGGTCAGCTCTGTCTCAGCTGCTTGTCAATCAACACAGAGGTACCAGGGATTAGTGGTGCATTCATCCTGCTAGACAGTGGATGCCTGGGGTGAGGTCAGGGCCGGCGATAGCGCAAGGCAACATGGGCACTTGCCTTACGACAGCAGCGCCAGGGCGGAAAATTGACCGGGGCAGTCGCCCGCCCGACACAGGTGTTGCTAGGTGGGTGCGGGGGGTGTGGAGCACACCTGTGTGACACCCGCCAGAGGGGTGACACCCGTGAATAGCGGCACTGCTATCACCGTCCGCTGCCCTGTTGATCTGACCTCGCTCTGTTTCGGTGGAGCGGACTGAAACCGCCAGTGCCTCCTCCACGCTCTTTACATACAATGAGGAGGAGGAGCGGAGGGACACACACCGCTGTGTGTATACGTGTGCTGCCGCACTGTTCTGAGGTATGTACTGTACATGCTACATGCTATGAGAAGATTAGACAACTTTACAGTTAAAAACAAAATTGATAAATCGCACCCGCTGCATTGACTACAGTTAACAAGCCATCATTTCTGCAGTGTAGATTTTTAAATGAAAAGATGACTCTGGTTGTTATGGTAACAAATATATAGTTCCTGTTTTGGACATTTCAGCAAAGGAGCCTCAATATTCTGTTCGCAAAATACAGCATGAAATGTTATGGTTTTCAGCTGTATGGTTAATTTTAGTATCTAATCTGTATATTATTTTTAACACAAGCTCTAATTGCGGTCCCTGAACAGTCATAAAGGTTTGAAAAATGTGTACTAAATAAACGTTCTAAACGGGACTTTAGTTTAATACCCCCATGAGAGTACCCGGCAGAACTGCACTCACCAGTTTTTCCGTTTTTTTATTTCTCTTGTTATGTTCAAATCATTTCTGTTCCCTCATCATCACTCCAGAGGCTAACATGAAGCTCTAGCTATAAACCAGCTTATAGCTTGCCCGATTTCTGGTCCAAATCTCTCCACATTCACTCCCTCAGGATCAGGAGAAAACAAACTAGCCGCGGCCAACTGGAGCCATAGAAAACACATCTAGGGACTGCAAAGAATTGTTGTTTACTTTTACAATGAAGTCTAATTTGGTTAATAAAAAGTTAGACATGCAATTTTAAAGTATTTAGGGGGAAATATGGTGTATTTTTAATGAGCAAATAATAAATGACTGCAGAAATTTACATGAAATAATTACCTAAAGACACAGGGCAGAACGTGATCGAGAATCTAAAAGTTTACAGTTGTCAGAATAACAGGAATACAGTGTAAATTTTAAAATAATTTTAAAATATTCTGGTGACAACTATTTAAAAAAGTACTATCATTGTATTAAGTATTAATAAAGAGCATTAATTGCCTGTAAGAGAACTGTTAATTCACGTCTGGTGTGCACTTCTGCTTCTGAACTCTGACATATCCCGATTCCTGGTTCCTGACTCCGGCTTCCACCTGACCTCGCTCCTGCTTATAACTTGTACCTTGCAGTCCGCCTGTTACCGAACCTGGCTTCCCTCATGATCCTGCTTCCTTCGGTTCTCCGGCTCTGACACTGCCTTTGGGAACTTGTGTTGGCTTCCTATAATCTCAGCTCCTCTGATTCCAGTAACCTCCTGTCTCCTGGCCACAGGAATTACTGGCAAGCCACCAGGCCTGAAACTGCAAGTGGGTTGGAGTTCCTCCTTAATACCAGCGGATCTTCTGAGTTTCATCCTAGCTACTTACCTGCTGTCCTGCTTGTACTACCGAGTCTACAACTCTCATCGCAAGTTCTGCAAGCAACATTCAGTGGCACTCGTGTCATTACTATCCCTAGCCACCATCTGTTCCACCTTCAGTGGGGCTTGGGTAGGAGATACAAGGGAGGCCGACCAGGTATGTGAGTGAGTGAGTGAGTGAGTGAGAAACTTGTATAGCGCAACAAATGTGATCTTAATCGCCTCAAGGCGCTGGCATCCAGAGTTGTACAGGTCTTTCAGAAGAGGTGGGTCTTTAGTTTTTTCCTAAAAACCAGATGGTTTTCTTCCAAGCGGATGGTCGTGGGTAGAGCATTCCAGAGCCGTGGTCCTTGGATCGCGAATCTGCGTTCTCCCTTAGATTTGTAGCAAGATTTGGGGTTGACCGAAGCACGCGCTTGGGGTTGACCGAAGCACGCGCTTGGTGATGTAGGGTTTTATTTTCTCGCTCAAGTATTGAGGAGCTTTACCCTGTGTACATTTGTGGGTGAGGCAGAGAGTCTTGAATGTCACCCGGTCCTGTACGGGCAGCCAGTGGAGGGACCTCAAGGCCGGGGAGATTGGTTCCCATGGCTTTTTACCAGTTACCAGTCTGGCTGCCATGTTCTGGACGACTTGTAGGCGTGAGATCTGGTATTTCGGTAGTCCTATGTAGAGGGAATTTGCGTAGTCGAGTCGTGAGTTGATGATTGTTCCCACCACTACTGCTGTGTCCTCTTCCGGGATCAAGGGGATGAGTCTACGTAGCATGCGGAGCAGATGATGAGAACCGCTGATGACTGATCCTATTTATGCGTCCATCGTCATGTCTGCGTCAAAGATGACTCCGAGACTTTGCCCTTCTATCCCTATAGCTGCAGCTGCTGTTTTATTTATTTTTTTGGTATTTCCAGCTCTTCAAAACAGCCAGCGATACATCAGCTTACTGCCAATTGCAAAAGTGAAAGAATACATCCCTGTGCACCCTTTAGACATGGATGCTGTAGACCAGACTTTCTTAACCTTTTCAACACAGAGAAATCCTTGAAATAACCTTTCGGTCTCAGGGAACCTCTGGTAAAAAATGGCTATATCTACAGCTCATAATACGTTAGTGGGATGGTCAGTGGAAGAGTGCTCCTTACATCTGTGGTCTTGGGGGAGGATTTCTCCCCTACAGGTAGCCAAAAAGATCATTAGTGTCACTGGGAACTTATCTGAGAGCCAATAATTGGTCATTGCTCAAGGAACTCCTAGCAACCATTGGAGGAACCCTGGTTGAGAAACCCTGATAGATACGTAGTCTGTTCCTCTGTGAGTTCCACAGTTGTTATTTTCAGGTAGTGACACATTAGTGAAGCTGGAAGATGAGTATGATAGAACCATCCCACACTTCGCTTGCATGCTTTTGTCAGTATACCTCTTCCTCCAGTCTGAACATAGATATCGGATATTATAGCCACATATTGCAACCAAGAATTAGACAGGACTAGCTCAGCTGCAAAACAGAAACTGTTAATTGAACAACCTCACACAGAATATATACTCATAATAATACTGCTCATATTACCCTAACAATACAAACTGTACACAGGAATATAATTACAACAATCAACATATACTATTAATATGAAGTTAATTAAACAAAAAGCCACCTGGATATTCCGACCGTGTGTGTGCTCCATCTGAGTTTTTCCTTCGGAAATTCCGACGGACTGAGAAAGAGATGCAAATATTTTGGAAATCGGAAATTCTGTTCCTCTGTATGGAACTCCAACGGAGAAAAAAACATGCATGCTCAGAATCAAGTCGACACATGCTTGGAAGCATTGAACTTAATTTTTCTCGGCTCGTCATAGTGTTGTACGTCACCGCGTTCTTGACGGTCGGAATTTGGTGTGACATTGTGTATGCAAGACAGCTTGAACGGAATTCAGTCTAAAAAATCCGTCGAGTTTATCCCGATGGAAATTCCGATCGTGTGTACAAGGCATAACATGTTCCCAAAGATGAATTTATCCTTTAAATATATGTCTACAGTGGCAGACAAAAATATTTCTACAGTGACAGGCTTGTTTTAAAAGAGCTACGTGGCAAGCACTTCTTCCTAGCAGCAATAGGGTCATTTGTTTAAATCCCAACCACGGCACTAACTGCATGGCGTTTGCATGTTCTTCATAGACAGCTTTGAACTTAAATTCTTAAGAAAAGTCTTAGGCCCCGTACACACGTCCGAGAAACTCGACGAGCAAAACACATCGTTTTGCTCGTCGAGTTCCTTGTGAAGCCGCCGAGGATCTCGGCGAGCCAAGTTTCCCCATTGACTAATGAGGAAATAGAGATGTTCTCTCATGTTCTCTATTTGGCTCGACGAGTTCCTCGTCGGTTTCCTCGGCCAAAAGTGTACACACGACCGGTTTCCTCAGCAGAATACGGCTCCCATCAAGTTTCTGGCTGAATTTAGTTTTGGAATGAATTGACTTTACATAACAAACACATACAGTGTTAGAAATGTGTTTGTTCAAGAAAATGTTTCTATCCTGCTCCTATATCATACCTCCCAACTTTCTGAGATGGGAATGAGGGACACCTATTAGCAAAAGTATGCAGGCATAGGACACACCCCCTGCCACAACCCCTTAAAGGAGAATTGTACAAGTGAAATGATTGGTTAAACCCACAAGTGCTTTATTACCACTACTATTCCTTTATATTGGCTTTTGGAATTTACAAATGCAGCAATTAAGAAGTTGGATGAAAGATTTAGCACTGTGAAACACTTTTTGATAGACAAGTTGTGTATTTTATATACAACTATATAGATCAGACCAAAATGAGGGACAAATTAAGGGGAAAGAGGGACCGAGGGACTTTGTTCCTAATGAGGGACAGTCCCTCAAAATCAGGGACAGTTGAGAGCTATGCTACTGTATATTAATAGGAAAAACACTGGTGTTGGCTGTAATTTTTTCTTAACCCAACACTTTTGTAAAGATATACATTTATCTTAACAGAAGACTCTTTTTTCTTAGCCATTGTTACACATTTCATTGTTAAACATTATCTACCCTTTTTGTCTGTCTTTTTTTTTCATCCAATAAGCCTCTAGAGCTCCGTGTAATCAGGTTTTTGCAGTGAGTGTTACACAAAAGCCATGAGACTAATCACAGATCAAGCAGAAAGCTGAATGTAGGACTTCTAGGGATGAAAAGGTTAGGCCCAAGGGCTCTACCTACCCGAGCCTTGGATGACTGAGTCAATCAAATCACAAAAGAGATTTTAGAAAGTTATATTTGTCTGACAAGTACTGCTGCTTCAGTGTTTAAACCTTTTTTTAAACTGCATAATTAACGTGCAAAGCTGTCTCTAGTCTGGTTCCTCTGTACACTTCTTTCATTAATTTCATGAAATACAACCCCTGCTATTAAGATGACCTCCAACCCTCCATTACTAGTCACTTCTCCACATGCTGACTTTCAGGGAATCTCAAGAACTTACCTTCTGTGGAATTCCCTTTCAACACCAAATTTGATATTCTCTAACCCCTGAAAACCTCAAACACAACTGATACCTCAGATAATCAGGCAAGCTTACAGTATAATTCAACCTAAAACACTCTTCTTTGACTGATCCAGTGGTGCTTTCTCATCCAATTCACTGGCATAGCTCCCAACTGTCCCTGATTTCGAAGGGACTGTCCCTGATTTCAAAGGGACTGTCCCTGATTTCAAAGGGACTGTCCCTAAATTGAAGAAATGTCCCTCTGTCCCTCTTTTCCCCTCATTTGTCCCTCCTTTTGGTCTATTTATATAGTTGTATACAAAATGCATTTTTTATCTTTCAAAAAGTGTT
Source organism: Rana temporaria (assembly GCF_905171775.1). Lineage (NCBI taxonomy): Eukaryota > Metazoa > Chordata > Amphibia > Anura > Ranidae > Rana > Rana temporaria. The sequence continues at coordinate 26,755,389 of NC_053500.1, read as the reverse complement.
TCCCAGTGCTAAACCTTTCATCCAATTTCTAAATTGCTGCATTTGTAAAATTTAAAAGCCAATATAAAGGAATAGTAGTGGTAAGAAAAAACACTTGTGGATTTAATTAACCTTTTTTGGGGGTTAATTCTCCTTTAAGGGGTGTGGCAGAAGGTGTGTCCTATGTCTACATATGTTTGCTAGTAGGTGTCCCTCATTCCCATCTCAAAATGTTGGGAGGTATGCACTGGTAAAGAAAAGGGCGCTCCTAAATTCTACTTGGCAAGGTCCTAAGCCCACCAGGCCTATGTATAGGAAAAGGTCTCTTCTTTTGTATGCTCTAAAGCCTCGTACACACGATAGGTTAACCAGAGGACAACGGTCTGAAGGACCGTTGTCATAGGTTAACTGATGAAGCTGACTGATGGTCCGTCACGCCTACACACCATAGGTTAAATAACCGATCGTGTCAGAACGCGGTGACGTAAAACACAACGACGTGCTGAAAAAAACAAAGTTCAATGCTTCCAAGCATGTGTCGACTTGATTCTGAGAATGCATGGGCTTTTAACCGATGGTCGTGCCTACTAACGATCGTTTTTGACCTATCGGTTAGGAATCCATCGGTTAATTTTAAAGCAAGTTGGCTTTTTTTTAACCTATGGTTAAATAACCTATGTGGCCCACACACGATCAGTTTTGACCGATGAAAACGTTCAGACTGACTACGGGAGAGTCAGGATGCCCACTAACACACAGCTCCTTTCTTTATCTGCAACATAGAGAGCGTCCTGACTCACCTGTAGTCCAAGGGAGGGGGCGAGCACGACACTCCACACCAGGGAGAAAGCCTTGCATTACCGTGTGGAGTTACAGACAGAATAGGAAGTGAGGATTTCTCAGAAGAAATAAGGACATTTAAAAGCACAATCGAATTATGAGGTAGGTGAAGGAGGACTGCACTAAGGTAAAGGAAGCTATTTAGGAAAAACATTTTTTACCTTTACAACCCCTTTAATTCTATGCCTTTTTTACTGTTAATGGAATTATAAATCAAAGTCAACTTTGCTGCTCATCTAAATATAGTGCCAAGGGGTGTAAGGAAGGAATAGGGGAAGGACGATTATCCTCTCTGTACCACCACCCACTTTATGTATACAATTACCGCTCAGCAGCAGTTAACTCATTTAATACTGGAACATGTACTTATGTATTTTAAATACTAACAACAAAATGACTCTCAGGAGATTAAGGTCGGTATTAATGCAATTTGTGTGAAAAAGACCTTCACATTCTTCTAAAGGTAATCCAGGCAATCAACATGTAATTCTTTGACTAAGAGGTTAATTTAGATACAGGAAAGTATTACTCAAAGACAAGAATGTGCAATGTTTGTATATTCCCCCCCCCCCCCTAATAAATCAAAAGAAAAGATCTTTAATCTGGCCATACAATGAACAGGTCCGATGCACTGTAGGCAGCATATAGTGATTGTACTTAAAGATCTGCTGACTTTTAATATTAGGATACTTACCTGTCCTGGAATCCAGCAATGTCGGCACCCCAGCCAATGTTTCCATCGACCCTAGGGTGCTGCCGCTGCCATTCGGGGCCTTGGGGCTTCACAGCCGGTCCCCAATTGCGCATTCGCAAAGCGTTTGGCCCGGCGTTTGGGCAAGGCGGAGGGGGGCCGAACTTCTGAGTGATAGTGTGATCTCCCGGAAGTGGGGACAGGTACCTTTCAAAAACAGGTACCCCCCCCCCCCCCCGAAACGTGCCAAATGTGGCACTGGAGGGGGAGGAGTCGGATAAGCGCAGATTCCCCTTTTTGGTGGAACTCCGCTTTAAGCTGGCCATACATTATACCATTTTCTTCAATTTCCTTTACATTTACCTTCAACTATGTAGTGCAAGGGCCTGCCTGATTGCATGCAAATCAAACGTGTTTAGGTTTGACCTCATATTATATGGCTTTGGTAAATCTAAAGGAAAATTGTATAACGTATGGCCAGCCTTGCCCTCCCCAAATTTGCTCAGCATGAGATTTCTGTGTCGGTTTAGACCTCTTGAAAGTTGAAAGCTGCGAAAGACCCACCATAATCCTTCCCATGCCCATGTGACAGCAGTCAGGCTTGGCATTTGACTGCTGCAAAGACAGTTGGGAAAGATAATAGCTGGGGCCTATCATTCACCAATCACATCCATCCCTCAACTATTAGACATTTGCATTCATTTTCGTCCGAATGCATTTTCGTTCGAATTTTGGGCATTTATGGTATAGAAGAATTCTAATGTTTGTTGACAAGTAATAATAATTAATAATTATAATTAATACTAGTCATACAACATTAGAATTCTAATATAGCTTGTGGGCGGAGCATTCGACCGGAAATGTACGATCACAACGCTGTGCAGTTTAGCTGCTTCGTCGAATCTTCTTAGCACATTCGACAGACAACATAAGGCTTCAATGGCTGATTTGATCTTAATTCAGATTTTCAGACTAATGCACTTTTTAACAAAACAAAATAGATAAAAATGAATTTCGGGAGTAACTAAATACATTTACGGATGAAAACGAAATTCCGAAACAAAATATTTCAGTGTGCACATGTCTAAGGCCGCGTACAGACGAGCATACATGTACGATGAAACCGGTCCGCCGGACTGTTTTCACCGTACATGTATGCCCGGGGATTTCTGTATGGTGGCTGTACTCACCATCATACAGAAATTTGCGCGTAAACAATACGCGGGCGTGTCCGCGCCGTCGCCGCGACGATGACGCGGTGACGTGGGCGGCCCTGCCAGTTAAATGCTTCCACGCATGCGTCGAAGTCATTCGACGCATGCGAGGGATGGCGGGCGCTCAGACATGTACGGTAGGTCTGTACAGACGACCGAACATGTCCGAGGGGACAGGATTCCAGCGGGCTGTTTTAAAACAGGTCCGGAAATATTTGCCCGCTGGGAAAAGGCCCGGCGGGCAAATGTTTGATGGAATCCTGCCCGTTTGGGCCTACACACGACCGAACATGTCTGCTGAAACTGGTCCGTGGACCAGTTTCAGCAGACATGTTCGGTCGTCTGTACGGGGCCTAACAACTAATATCTGGACATTTCACTCATTGGAAGCTCAGAGGGCACGATAAAGACCATTAATTAATCATAGCCAGAGACGTGCAGTCATGGGAGGCAGCTTTGAGGGTTGTAGCTTGGCTCCTACGACCTATGGCTCCAGAGATATGGGGCTCCTTCGACCTATGGCTCCCAGAGATATGGGGCTCCTACGACCTATGGCTCCAGAGATATGGGACTCCTATGAACTATGGCTCCAAAAATATGAGGCTCCTACGACTCCAGAGATATGGGGCTCCTACGACCTATGGTTCCAGAGATATGGGGCTCCTACGACTTATGGCTCCAGAGATATGGGGCTCCTATGACCTATGGCTCCAGAGATATGGGGCGCCTATGACCTATGGTTCCAGAGATATGGGGCTCCTACGACCTATGGCTCCAGATATATGGGGCTCCTACGACCTATGGCTCCAGAGATATGGGGCGCCTATGACCTATGGTTCCAGAGATATGGGGCTCCTACGACCTATAGTTCCAGAGATATGGGGCTCCAGCCTGTCAGAAACTAGATACAGAGTGACCACTTTAACCCCTTGCCACTGCTTGCACACAGATATATGTCTGCAGCATAGCAGGCAGGCAGAAGGACGTACCAGTACGTCCCCTTTAAGAAGCGGTCTCACAAAGAGATAGAACGAGGAGATGCAGTATTATATTTGGACAGTTCAAATGGTTCTGATCAAACTGCACCTCTGACCTCACACAGGTCAATATCTATCTATCTATCAGAAAAATGAACAGAACATATTCCTCTATACTGTGTACTAGCCTCAATCGAAAGCACCAAATGTAATTTCTGTCTCCTTTCTCTTCCTTCAGCTATCTGACAAGTTGACAGGTTATTCTGACACCACAGAATCTTCGGAGATGGTCTGGCTCAAAGCAGGTGATTGACAGCTTCAGCTGTGCATGTTTCCCTATTTGATTGTATAGTGGGAAGATATCCTTTCCCTCCACGCTCAGGTCTCTGATTACACTCAGCTCTACCTGCACTATGCTGGAGCTTAGAATTAGCCTTTGATCTGCATGTTTTAGAAGGCTGTAGAGAAGAGAAGGCTCTGAATAAATAAGTACAATTTATATATATAAAAAAAAAAAATCATCTCTGTATATCACCTGAGGCTTGTCACTTCAGCGGGTATAATTAAGGGTTTACAACCATTTTAAATAGACATAGAGGGAACTTTCGTCAAATTCATGAACATTATACTTGCATGATTGGTGCTGGAGGCTAGTGTTGAGCAGAATATGCCATATTCGATTTCGCGATATATCTCGAATATATATTCGAATATTCGAGATATATTCGCTAAATTCGAATATTCGTGATATTTTATCGAAATTAATTGAATGCGATTTTTCGCTATTGCGAATGCGAAAATAATTGCGATTTTTTAATAACTGCGGTAGGAGCGCTCTGATTGGCTTAGAATATTCGTGATATTTTATCGAAATATCGCAACATGCGAATGCGATATTTATTGCGCAATTTCGAGATATGCTGGAGGAGCGCTCTGATTGGCTCAGAATATTCGTGATATTTTATCGAAATATCGCAACATGCGAATGCGATATTTATTGCGCAATTTCGAGATATGCTGGAGGAGCGCTCTGATTGGCTCAGAATATTCGTGATATTTTATCGAAATATCGCAACATGCGATTGCGATATTTATTGCGCAATTTCGAGATATGCTGGAGGAGCGCTCTGATTGGCTCAGAATATTCCTGATATTTTATCGAAATATCGCAACATGCGAATGCGATATTTATTGCGCAATTTCGAGATATGCTGGAGGAGCGCTCTGATTGGCTCAGAATATTCCTGATATTTTATCGAAATATCGCAACATGCGAATGCGAAATTTATTGCAGATATTTCGAAAACTGCTGTAGCAGCACTCTGAAATCGAATATGTATGATATTTTAACCAAAATACATATTGCGATTGCGATTTTTCGATCGCGCATGCGCAATTGCGCGAACAACACGCGACCATTTCCTGGAGCCTTGCCAGTTTCCCAATATTACAGCAACATGGTGGGAAGCAATTTCTCAAAGTCTGAGGAAAAGTTGCTGATTTGTGTAAGTATTTTGACCACTGTTATTTCATCATCTTCAACTGCATTTAAGTCTAGTTTAAAAGTTAGTATATATGATCAGATATTAGTATTTAACCAAAAATGTGTCTCCTGCTTTTACAAAACTACAAGTCCCAGCATGCCTGGACAGCTGCAGACACCCTGGTTGGCAAATGTGTATTTAGGCACTTTTCCTTGTTATTTAGCATAATGAATTTAAAATTTTTTTGGACATAGGACGTATGCGAACGTCCTGACTTCAGTGTCCTCAAGGCCCAAGGACGTTCGAATACATATTGCCCTTTAGATGTTGCAGAACTACAACTTCCAGCATGCCTGGGAATGCTGGCACTTCTAGTATTGTAAGTTCTGCAGGCCCACATTTTTCAGGCCTTTATGCACGGGTCTCTAAACTGTGGCACCCTAGATGCAGCAAAAGTAAAATTCTTAGCATGCACTGACAGACCGTGGCTGATGGGAGTAGTAGTTTTGCAACAGCTGGAGGTGGACTGGTCTTGAAACCCAGAGTTAGGTAACAAACCCGTAGTGTTTTGCAACCATTCTGCCTCCAGCTGGTTATTTTCTGTTGAAAAGCCTGTGGCGTGCAAAACACAACCCAAAAACTCCACCCGGTGCAAGGAAAAATTTGCACACACCTAAAGAGTGACATCACAAAAAACTGCGACGGTTGCATACGTCAGTGGTCCTCCGAAAAGGTCCCGTCTCTGACCCCCCGGGGCGTTAGGCTCCTAGGCTCCTGACAGGGAAAAGAGTTACTGTGGTCCATACAGCCGAAGCCATATGGACCCATCTCGGTCCAAGCAGCGCAATCAACACGCGAACAACACGCGACCATTTCCTGGAGCCTTGCCAGTTTCCAACTTATGATCGCAGCGCAATCACACAGCAACATGGTTGGAAGCAATTTCACTAAGTCTGAGGAAAAGTTGCTGATTTGTGTAAGTATTTTGACCACTGTTATTTCATCATCTTCAACTGCATTTAAGTCTAGTTTAAAAGTTAGTATATATGATCAGATATTAGTATTTAACCAAAAATGTGTCTCCTGCTTTTACAAAACTACAAGTCCCAGCCCAGCCCAGCATTTTAGTCTAGTTTAAAAGTTAGTATATATGATCATATATTAGTATTTCACAAAAAATGTGTCTCCTGCTTTTACAAAACTACAAGTCCCAGCATGCCTGGACAGCTGCAGACACCCTGGTTGGCAAATGTGTATTTAGGCACTTTTCCTTGTTATTTAGCATAATGAATTTAAAAATTTTTTGGACATAGGACGTATGCGAACGTCCTGACTTCAGTGTCCTCAAGGCCCAAGGACGTTCGAATACATATTGCCCTTTAGATGTTGCAGAACTACAACTTCCAGCATGCCTGGGAATGCTGGCACTTCTAGTATTGTAAGTTCTGCAGGCCCCCATTTTTCAGGCCTTTATGCACGGGTCTCTAAACTGTGGCACCCTAAATGCAGCAAAAGTAAAATTCTTAGCATGCACTGACAGACCGTGGCTGATGGGAGTAGTAGTTTTGCAACAGCTGGAGGTGGACTGGTCTTGAAACCCAGAGTAAAGTAACAAACACGTAGTGTTTTGCAACCATTCTGCCTCCAGCTGTATTTTTCCTGTTGAAAAGCCTGTGGCGTGCAAAACACAACCCAAAAACTCCACCCGGATGCAGTGAAAAATGTGCACACACCTAAAGAGTGACATCACAAAAAACTGCGACTGGTACATACGTCAGTGGTCCTCCGAAAAAGGTCCCGTCTCTGACCCCCCGGGGCGTTAGGCTCCTGACAGGGAAAAGAGTTAGCAACGCATATCTCCCCTATACGTGTATCCTGTGTTGTTAATAATATATTCATAATTATGCAAATGATAATGGCTGCTATATTTATGCAAAAAAGGTGGCGACCGAAATGGCAGGATATAAAATCTTTCATGTTACCCCTGTCATTGATTAATAAGGCGAGAATGCTTCCAATTGTTGAATAGCATACATTTACGTCATATATCCATAAGGCTGTCAACAGAAGTATTACAATATACTTTGTTCTTCATCTTGCAGAAGTTCCTGGAAACAGGATATGATGACCTGCGGCGGCAGCCACAGAAAAGGGCTGTGGTCAGCGCCCTAATCGCTGACTTTGGCGGCCAACATGACCACAAGGCCATTGTTAAGAAGTGGTCTGACCTCAAGAGGCGCCAAATGGGTAATGTCAGACGTCTTCGGGCTAAATATCATCCAGGTAAGTTATTGTTGACAGTTATGTTTTTTTTAAAAAAAGTGTATTTTGTGCGTGAACTCGAAAGAGAGAGGAGCCGGCCTGCAGGAGTTGGGAGGCCTCCCCCAGAGGCAATCTGCCACCTTTCTCCATGCCCCGGTTGGCAATGGCGGGTGTGAGGGGGTCCTCCCAACCCAACCTCGCATAGCACACCCACCAGTGGCGGGGCTGAGACCACCAAACTCAATTCACAGGTAGCCGAGAGCGGGATCCGAACCCCTAGCTGCAGAGGTGAATCAGTTGTCAGTGCAGTGGCAATCGCGTGGAGCCACCGCAGCTCCTTTGGTGACAGTTATGTAAGGTCATATGTAATTCATGTAAGGTCAGATGTTGTTAACCAAGATGCCATGTTGTGCTAACATATATCACCACCGGCCAAGGTATTCATAGTACTGTTGAAAAAAGACATGGGGCAGCAGACAGGAACACAGAAGTTATGTGGGAACATAATTTTCCCATTGCTTTGCATGGGACTTTAAAGAAAAACCCCGACCATGGCAAGTGGGGGTGGGTAAGGTTTAAACCACCTATCCTATGTTTGTGGCTGACATATAAGTAACCTGTGTGCCAAGTTTCATATAAATATCTTTAGCCGTTTGTACGTGATGCTGGAACATACATACATACATACATACATACATACATACATTTATGCACACACACACGTTGAGTTTTATATATATAGATTACCACTAAATTCCTGTGTTAGGAGTGGGGTTGTTATAGTAATCCCGTGTGCTCCATCAGGCCCTTTTTTTAACATGAGATGGTCTGAACAAAACAAAGGAGACAAAAACAGCTCATTTTAACATGGTTGCATCCCAGCTCACGCTCAGTCCCCTGTAGTGCCCACAAGACCCTTTAATATAACATTGTCCCATTGGTTAACTGTCTATATAAATCAATTTGTATTCATATACAATACAGCACAGTACACAGAATTTGCATACGTCATTAGAAAACATTTTTATAATATATGAACATTGTGTTATTATAGGAGCTCCAATGCCAGTTGTCCGCGCCAAGCGCAGAAGGCGCCAGGCCGATGAGGAGGAGGAGGAGGATGCGGCAGAGGAGGATGCGGCAGAGGAGGACATGGATGAGGAGGAGCAGCCAGGGCCCTCCCACTCCCCAACCCCAGCTCCTGTTGAGGAGCAAGCTGAGGAGATTCCCCCCCCCACCACCCCAACTTCTCAAGCGGAAGAGCAGGAGGAAGAGAGCGTTCCTGTGAGCCTCGCTCAGGAAGGTAAATATGTGCACAATGATTAATAACATTTCAACAACAAAATGTAGATATAAAAATGGACAACATATAAAGCGCACCTGTCAGATTGTAGAACCATAATATGGTATTGATGCTAGAAGTATACAGGTAGTGCATAATTATTAGGCAAGTTGTATTTTTTGAGGATTCATTTTATTATTGAACAACAACCATGTTCTCAATGAACCCCAAAAACTCATTAATATCAAAGCTGAATTTTTTTGGAAGTAGTTTTTAGTTTGTTTTTAGTGTTAGTTATTTTCGGGGGATATCTGTGTGTGCAGGTGACTACTATTACTGTGCAGAATTATTAGGCAACTTAACCAAAAAATAAATAGATACCCTTTTCAATGATTTATTTGTAACAGTGAAACCAATATAACATCTCAACATTCACAAATACACATTTCTGACATTTAAAAACAAAACAAAAACAAATCAGTGACCAATATAGCCACCTTTATTTGCAAGGACACTCGAAAGCCTGACATCCATGGATTCTGTCAGTGTTTTGATCTGTTCACCATCAACATTGCGTGCAGCAGCAACCACAGCCTCCCAGACACTGTTCAGAGAGTTGTACTGTTTTCCCTCCTTGTAAATCCCACATTTGATGATGGACCACAGGTTCTCAATGGGGTTCAGATCAGGTGAACAAGGAGGCCATGTCATTACTTTTTTTTATTTAATACCCTTTCTTGCCAGCCACGCTGTGGAGTACTTTGACACGTGTGATGGAGCATTGTCCTGCATGAAAATCATGTTTTTCTTGAAGGATGGTGACTTTTTCCTGTACCACTGCTTGAAGAAGGTCTCTTCCATAATCTGGCAGTAGGACTGGGAGTTCAGCTTGACTCCATCCTCAATCCGAAAAGGCCCCACAAGCTCATCTTTGATGATACCACCCCAAACCAGTACTCCACCACCACCTTGCTGGCGTCTGAGTCGGACTGGAGCTCCCTGCACTTTACCAATCCAGCCACGGGCTCTTCCATCTGGCCCATCAAGACTCACTCTCATTTCAGCAGTCCATAAAACCTTAGAAAAATCTTTCTTGAGATATTTATTGGCACAGTCTTGACGTTGCAGCTTGTGTGTCTTGTTCAGTGGTCGTCGTCTTTCAGCCTTTCTTACCTTGGCCATGTCTCTGGGTATTGCACACCTTGTGCTTTTGGGCACCCCAGTGATGTTGCAGCTCTGAAATATGGCCAATCTGGTGGCAAGTGGCATCTTGGCAGCTGCACGCTTGACTTTTCTCAGTTCATGGTCAGTTATTTTGCGCCTTTTTTTTTCCACACACTTCTTTTGACCCTGTTGACTATTTTGAATGAAACGCTTGATTTTTCGATGATCACGCTTCAGAAGATTTGCAATTTTAAGAGTGCTGCATCCCTCTGCTAGATATCTCTCTATTTTGGACTTTTCAGAGTCTCTCAAGTCCTTCTTTTAGACCATTTTGCCAAAGGAAAGGAAGTTGACTAATAATTATGCACACCTTATATAGGGTGTTGATGTCATTAGACCACACACCTTCTCATTACAGAGATGTACATTACCTAATATGCCTAATTGGTAGTAGGCTTTCGAGCCTATACAGCTTGGAGTGAGACAACATGCATAAAGAGCATGATGTGGTCCAATTACTCATTTGCCTAATAATTCTGCACTCCCTGTATGTGTTAGACACACAACAAATGTATAGACATGATAATGATTGATTAATAAGCAAAAAAAATATTTTATGTATTTGTTAACGGTCTTTGTAATCAAATTGTTTTTTCTTATATCATAACAGCTGTAAAAGAGATTATGCAGAGACAAGCAGCAATAACGAAAAGGCAAGAATTAATTATTGCTAACCAGAGGAAAATGTGCTATTTAGCCAATCAAAACAAGCAACTGGAGGAGCAACAAATGAGAGAAATGCGTGAATTGGAAAAATTGCAAAAGCGCATGAGCCAATCACTTTGATTTTTTTTTTATAATAAAAAATATTATTTTTTGGAAATGTTTCATTTCTTTTTGAGATAGATTTTTAGGTTTTTCAACACATCTAACTTCACATCGAACAAATCAACATCAACACATCTAACTTCATAATAAGCAACAACATTTTATACTATTAATTTATTTAACACAAACCTAGGACAAACTAAAGCACACGGACACAGACACGACGAACACAAAATAAACTGTTGAAAAATGAACATAACAAAAGCAACAATATATATATATATATATATATATATATATATATATATATACCGAGAGAGAGAGAGAGCAAGAAAGAGAGAGAGAATGCAGATGAGCTCTTGCAGACAGCCCAATGGTTGCAGTATAAATGCCGCAAAACAGGGTTTAACATAAGGTTCATTGTTATAGTTACACTTGCTGTTTAGATCCGGTCTGGTAGCTTGTAGCGGAGGCTGTTGGTGGATCCGCTGTGCCAGAGAGGTCATGAAGCTTTACTCAGCATGGAGGCAGCAGCAGTAGTATTAAAATATAATGTAACTAGACAATGCATTTCCTGAGGAAAATGCGAGTGGGAATGCTGAATAGCTTAATTGCTGAGCCCCTTGCCAAAGACATTCACCATAACCACTACACTATCTTTAGGACACACAGCTTCTTTCTCTATCTGCAAAGTATAGAGTATGCTGACTTCCTGGTCGCCCCTCCCCCCTCAAGAGGTTTCCCCTCCCCCCCAGGTCAGTGAGGAGGAATATTGCACTGAGGTCAGGAAAGTTATTTATGGAAAGAAATAACATTACAAACGCTTTTAATTCACAGATCAAATACATGATTTAAGCCTCCAAACAAAGCTTAATAAATCCTCAACCGTACATGCGATCGATACAACGACTACACCGTTTGAAATACACGGCCCTTGTGAACGCATCGATATGAAATTTATGTTGATAAACTTAAAAATGTGACATAGGTGTATTGACTGAGCAGCAGAAGCAGCAGTAGTAGTATTAGCAGTAGTAGTTGATACAGAGTCAGATATAGGGTGTGAAATAACTGCTGACATAGGTGTCTTGACTGGGCAGCAGCAGCAGCAGAAGCAGCAGTAGTAGTATTAGCAGTAGTAGTTGATACAGAGTCATATCACTTGGGCAGGAGGTGCCATGATGAACAGCAGTGGTAATAAGAGTATATAGGGTGTGAAATAACTGCTGACATAGGTGTCTTGACTGAGCAGCAGCAGTAGTAGTATTAGCAGTAGTAGTTGATACAGAGTCATATCACTTGGGCAGGAGGTGCCATGATGAACAGCAGTGGTAATAAGAGTATATAGGGTGTGAAATAACTGCTGACATAGGTGTCTTGACTGAGCAGCAGCAGTAGTAGTATTAGCAGTAGTAGTTGATACAGAGTCATATCACTTGGGCAGGAGGTGCCATCATGAACAGCAGTAGGAATAGGAGTATATAGAGTGTCAAATAACTGCTGACATAGGTGTCTTGACTGGGCAGCAGCAGCAGAAGCAGCAGTAGTATTAACAGTAGTAGTTGATACAGAGTCATATCACATGGGCAGGAGGTGCCATGATGAACAGCAGTAGGAATAGGAGTATATAGAGTGTCAAATAACTGCTGACATAGGTGTCTTGACTGGGCAGCAGCAGCAGAAGCAGCAGTAGTATTAACAGTAGTAGTTGATACAGAGTCATATCACATGGGCAGGAGGTGCCATGATGAACAGCAGTAGGAATAGGAGTATATAGAGTGTCAAATAACTGCTGACATAGGTGTCTTGACTGGGCAGCAGCAGCAGAAGCAGCAGTAGTATTAACAGTAGTAGTTGATACAGAGTCATATCACATGGGCAGGAGGTGCCATGATGAACAGCAGTGGTAATAAGAGTATATAGGGTGTGAAATAACTGCTGACATAGGTGTCTTGACTGAGCAGCAGCAGTAGTAGTATTAGCAGTAGTAGTTGATACAGAGTCATATCACTTGGGCAGGAGGTGCCATGATGAACAGCAGTGGTAATAAGAGTATATAGGGTGTGAAATAACTGCTGACATAGGTGTCTTGACTGAGCAGCAGCAGTAGTAGTATTAGCAGTAGTAGTTGATACAGAGTCATATCACTTGGGCAGGAGGTGCCATGATGAACAGCAGTGGTAATAAGAGTATATAGGGTGTGAAATAACTGCTGACATAGGTGTCTTGACTGAGCAGCAGCAGTAGTAGTATTAGCAGTAGTAGTTGATACAGAGTCATATCACATGGGCAGGAGGTGCCATGATGAACAGCAGTAGGAATAGGAGTATATAGAGTGTCAAATAACTGCTGACATAGGTGTCTTGACTGGGCAGCAGCAGCAGAAGCAGCAGTAGTATTAACAGTAGTAGTTGATACAGAGTCATATCACATGGGCAGGAGGTGCCATGATGAACAGCAGTAGGAATAGGAGTATATAGAGTGTCAAATAACTGCTGACATAGGTGTCTTGACTGGGCAGCAGCAGCAGAAGCAGCAGTAGTATTAACAGTAGTAGTTGATACAGAGTCATATCACATGGGCAGGAGGTGCCATGATGAACAGCAGTGGTAATAAGAGTATATAGGGTGTGAAATAACTGCTGACATAGGTGTCTTGACTGAGCAGCAGCAGTAGTAGTATTAGCAGTAGTAGTTGATACAGAGTCATATCACTTGGGCAGGAGGTGCCATGATGAACAGCAGTGGTAATAAGAGTATATAGGGTGTGAAATAACTGCTGACATAGGTGTCTTGACTGAGCAGCAGCAGTAGTAGTATTAGCAGTAGTAGTTGATACAGAGTCATATCACTTGGGCAGGAGGTGCCATCATGAACAGCAGTAGGAATAGGAGTATATAGAGTGTCAAATAACTGCTGACATAGGTGTCTTGACTGGGCAGCAGCAGCAGAAGCAGCAGTAGTATTAACAGTAGTAGTTGATACAGAGTCATATCACATGGGCAGGAGGTGCCATGATGAACAGCAGTAGGAATAGGAGTATATAGAGTGTCAAATAACTGCTGACATAGGTGTCTTGACTGGGCAGCAGCAGCAGAAGCAGCAGTAGTATTAACAGTAGTAGTTGATACAGAGTCATATCACATGGGCAGGAGGTGCCATGATGAACAGCAGTAGGAATAGGAGTATATAGAGTGTCAAATAACTGCTGACATAGGTGTCTTGACTGGGCAGCAGCAGCAGAAGCAGCAGTAGTATTAACAGTAGTAGTTGATACAGAGTCATATCACATGGGCAGGAGGTGCCATGATGAACAGCAGTAGGAATAGGAGTATATAGAGTGTCAAATAACTGCTGACATAGGTGTCTTGACTGGGCAGCAGCAGCAGAAGCAGCAGTAGTATTAACAGTAGTAGTTGATACAGAGTCATATCACATGGGCAGGAGGTGCCATGATGAACAGCAGTAGGAATAGGAGTATATAGAGTGTCAAATAACTGCTGACATAGGTGTCTTGACTGGGCAGCAGCAGCAGAAGCAGCAGTAGTATTAACAGTAGTAGTTGATACAGAGTCATATCACATGGGCAGGAGGTGCCATGATGAACAGCAGTAGGAATAGGAGTATATAGAGTGTCAAATAACTGCTGACATAGGTGTCTTGACTGGGCAGCAGCAGCAGAAGCAGCAGTAGTATTAACAGTAGTAGTTGATACAGAGTCATATCACATGGGCAGGAGGTGCCATGATGAACAGCAGTAGGAATAGGAGTATATAGAGTGTCAAATAACTGCTGACATAGGTGTCTTGACTGGGCAGCAGCAGCAGAAGCAGCAGTAGTATTAACAGTAGTAGTTGATACAGAGTCATATCACATGGGCAGGAGGTGCCATGATGAACAGCAGTGGTAATAAGAGTATATAGGGTGTGAAATAACTGCTGACATAGGTGTCTTGACTGAGCAGCAGCAGTAGTAGTATTAGCAGTAGTAGTTGATACAGAGTCATATCACTTGGGCAGGAGGTGCCATGATGAACAGCAGTGGTAATAAGAGTATATAGGGTGTGAAATAACTGCTGACATAGGTGTCTTGACTGAGCAGCAGCAGTAGTAGTATTAGCAGTAGTAGTTGATACAGAGTCATATCACTTGGGCAGGAGGTGCCATCATGAACAGCAGTAGGAATAGGAGTATATAGAGTGTCAAATAACTGCTGACATAGGTGTCTTGACTGGGCAGCAGCAGCAGAAGCAGCAGTAGTATTAACAGTAGTAGTTGATACAGAGTCATATCACATGGGCAGGAGGTGCCATGATGAACAGCAGTAGGAATAGGAGTATATAGAGTGTCAAATAACTGCTGACATAGGTGTCTTGACTGGGCAGCAGCAGCAGAAGCAGCAGTAGTATTAACAGTAGTAGTTGATACAGAGTCATATCACATGGGCAGGAGGTGCCATGATGAACAGCAGTAGGAATAGGAGTATATAGAGTGTCAAATAACTGCTGACATAGGTGTCTTGACTGGGCAGCAGCAGCAGAAGCAGCAGTAGTATTAACAGTAGTAGTTGATACAGAGTCATATCACATGGGCAGGAGGTGCCATGATGAACAGCAGTAGGAATAGGAGTATATAGAGTGTCAAATAACTGCTGACATAGGTGTCTTGACTGGGCAGCAGCAGCAGAAGCAGCAGTAGTATTAACAGTAGTAGTTGATACAGAGTCATATCACATGGGCAGGAGGTGCCATGATGAACAGCAGTAGGAATAGGAGTATATAGAGTGTCAAATAACTGCTGACATAGGTGTCTTGACTGGGCAGCAGCAGCAGAAGCAGCAGTAGTAGTATTAACAGTAGTAGTTGATACAGAGTCATATCACATGGGCAGGAGTTGCCATGATGTACAGCAGTCTTAATAAGAGTATATAGGGTGTGAAATAACTGCTGACATAATTGTCTTGACTGATCCAAAGGAGTCATGGGAGAAAATCATGTGGTCAGATGAGACTATAATATAATTTTTTGATCATAATTTCACTAACCGTGTTCGGAGGAAGAATAATGATGAGTACCATGCCAAGAACGCCATCCCTAATGTGAAGCATGGGGGTGGTTGCATCATGCTTTGGTCGTGTTTTTCTGCACATGGGACAGGGTGACTGCACTGTATTAAGGAGAGGATGACCGGGGCCATGTATTGCAAGATTTTGGGCAACAACCTGCTTCCCTGAGTTAGAGCTTTGAAGATGGGTCGAGGCTGGGTCTTCCAACATGAGAATGACCCAAAGCACACAGCCAGGATAACCAAGGATTGGCTCTGTAAGGAGCATATCAAGGTTCTGGCGTGGCCTAGCCAGTCTCCAGACCTAAACCCAATAGAGAATCTTTGGAGGGAGCTCAAACTCCGTGTTTCTCAGCGATAGCCCAGAAACATGACTGATGTAGAGAAGATCTGTGTGGAGGAGTGGGCCAAAATCCCTCCTCCAGTGTGTGCAAAGCTGGTGTAAAACTACAAGAAATTTTTGACCGCTGTAATTGCAAAGAAAGCCTACTGTACCAAATATTAACATTGATTTTCTCTGATGTTGAAATAGTTATATTCAGCACTGTAAATACATCAGGTCCGGGGCTTCATCAGGGAATGCATGGCAAGGGACCCTTCAGCGCCCTGAACCGACGACGGGTGCCAGAAAGTCACCGCCGATCCAGGACTCATTCATCTTTATGAATGTGAGTCTGTCCACGGACTCTGTGGACAGACGGGTCCTCTTGTCCGTGACCACCCCACCTGCCGCGCTGAATGTCCGCTCAGATAGTACGCTGGAGGGGGGGCAAGACAATAACTCCAGCGCATACTGAGCGAGCTCGCGGCAGGTGTCCAATCTGGCAACCCAGTACTCCATGGGGTCGTCGGTGCTCATACTGTCAGAAGCACCGACGGACGCCATGTAGTCTGCCACCATGTGGGCCAGCCGCTGGTGGTGACTGCTGCTGCTGCTGCTGGTGGTGGTACTGGGTCGCTCGGTTTGGAAGAACATCCTCATCTCTTCCATTAGGTCCCCTGCTCGGCTGCAGCTGGGTGCAGCCACCTGCTGGGTGAGATGAGGGGGGACAACTGGAGGCCGGGGAGTTGCCTGCTCCAACCGTCTGACAATGGCTGCCTGCAGTTCCTCCATCCGGTGCTGCCTCCGGCTGGCTGGGATGAACTGCTCCAGTTTCCCCTTGCACCTGGGATCCAAAAGGGTGGCCATCCAGAAATCATCCCTCGTCTTGATGGTCTTAACCCGGGGGTCCCTCCTGAGGCATCTGAGCATGTGGGCAGCCATGGGGAAGAGCACAGCCCGCTGTGACTCCTCAATGCTGGCCAGGTTAATGAGGTGCGACTCTTCTTCCCTGAGGCGCTGCTGGTCAAACTCAGACATGCCCAACCCCCGGACTATCGGTGCCCCCAACACCGGCTCTCCCTCCTGACCAGGCCCTGACTCCGGGACGACACCAGCAACCACCTCCTCCTCCTCTTCATCATCATCCTCCTCCTCCTCCTCCTCCTCCTGGTCCTGGCCCTGGTCTCGGTGGAGCATTGCTGACTCCTCCTGCTCCACCAAGGCACTCTCCCCAGCCTCGAGCAGGCGATCTAGTGTCCTCTCCAGCATGAACAGTATTGGCAGCACGCTATTGAGGCCAATTTGCTCACTGCTGACCATCTTGGTCGCCTGCTCGAAGGAGGACAACACTTGGCAGACCTGGTTTATCTGCCCCCACTGCGCACAGGCGATGAAAGGGAGTTGTGGTGAAGCCCTCTGAGTGCCTAGTTCCATCAGGTACTCCCTCACCGCCCTTTGCTGCTCCCACAACCTCTTCAGCATGTGGAGGGTGGAGTTCCACCGCGTCACACTGTCCACAATCAGCCTGTGAAGGGGCAGATTGTACTTCCGCTGCAATTTGGACAGGGACGCGGTAGCGGTTGGGGAGCGCCTGAAGTGGCTGGCAATCCTACGCGCCTTTGCCACAATGTCACTCAACCCTGGATAAGTGCGCAGGAACTTCTGCACCACCAGGTTGAGGACATGTGCCAGACAGGGCACGTGCGTCAGACTGCCAGCATGGAGGGCGGCGAGTAGGTTGCTGCCGTTATCGCAGACAACCATACCTGGCTGGAGCCTTCGGGGTGTCAGCCACTTCTGGACCTGAGCTTGAAGTGCTTTCAGCACTTCTTCTGCAGTGTGTCTCCGGTCCCCTAAACTAACAAGCTGGAGCACGGCCTGACAGCGCACGTGCCCCACACTTGAGTAGCTACGGGGGCGCTTGCTGGGAGGCTCAGCAGCTGCGGAGACAGTGGCTTGAGGGAGACCAGCAGTTCTCCCCTGGACACCCCGGGGCGGCACCACAAGATCGGTTGCCGACGATCCCTCACCGACGCCTCGGAGGGAAACCCAATGGGCCGTGAAGCTGATGTAGCGTCCCTGCCCATGCCTGCTGGTCCAGCCATCCATTGTCAGATGAACCCTGTCGCTGACAGCGTGATCCAGCGACAGGGTTACATTCTGAACAATGTGCTGGTGTAGGGCAGGGACACCAGTCCTGGCAAAGAAATGGCGGCTGGGGACACGCCATTGGGGTTGGGCCTGCTCCAACATCTGCCTGAAGGGGTTGCTGTCAACTATGTTGAAGGGCAGCAGATGTTGGGCAATAACCCTTGCCAGGAGCCCATTGAGGGAACGCACACGTCGGTCTCCAGGGGGGAAGGGAGTGGTGCGGTCAAAGGCGTCTGAAATCGACGCCTGGCGCCGGACGGCAGTGCGGGACACAGACGTGGAGGGTGCTGTGGAAGTAGAGGTCTGGCTGCCGGTACCAGTACCTCTACTAGAGGGAGCGGGGGGGCATGACCTGCTGGAAACAGATGAAGATGTGGCAGGGGCTGCTGTACCCTGCTCACTTGTGGTGGTGGCGCTGCTACCACCACCACGCTTCATCTCCTCATACAACGCCCAGTGGTTTATCCTGAGGTGCTGGTTCAGGGCTGTGGTACCCACCCGAGCCAAACACTTCCCTCTCTTCACCCTCACTTTACAAATCCGGCAGATGGCCACGGTAGGGTTGTCTGCCACCAGGGTAAAGAAATTCCAGACAGGTGACTTCAGCACCGCCCTCCTGTCAGATGGGGTGACGCTTACTTGCACCTGCTGGGATTCGGTGCGCACAGGTGGAGCTGCCTGCTGCTGCTGCTGCTGCTGCTGCTCCTCCTCCTGACACCTCCTGCTGCCATCACCAGTGGAGACCCTGACGATGGTCTCCCTGGTGGTGACCTGGCGCACCGTTTCACCAGGGTGCCTACCTTCCCCGTCGTCACTGACGTAGTGAGCCGACGCGTCAGATGGCAACCATGATGGGTCACCCTCTTCGCCCCCAGAGATGTCAGACCAAGGGCTGAGATGTGTTGGTCTGAGGGAACCACGTGACATGGAGCCTCTAGCCTGGCTCCGCTGTCCCCTCACCCACGCCTGGGTCTGACTAGGTGCTGCTGTTTCCTGCACCAAAACAGCAGCACCAGTTTGAAGGGATGTCTCTGGGATACTGCCAGCAGGTATCCCATCCTCCTCATCCATCCCTTCAAAAAGGTCCTGACCATCAGGACAGAGCTGGAGGTCTGCCTGATGCATGGCCTCCCCCAAGAGATCCCTATCACTGTCGCTGTCGAACAGTAAGATGCTGGACTCTTGGGGGCTGGGGGGGGGTAGTACAGGCAACGGTGTAATGGTGGTACTACTGTGAGTCGGGACCGACGACTCAGTGGCACTGCTGTGCCCCATGTAGTCCACCACTACTTGAGCCTGAGATGGCAATATCGGGCGGCTGCCCGATGGGAAGAACTCCCGGATCAGGCGTACTCCCCTTGCACCCGATCCTCTACCACTAGTAGGGGCACGAGAGGTACCCCGTGCTGGCAGCGATCCAGCACTGGGAGTAACTCCCCTACCCCTACTGCCACGGCCACGGATGCCGCTCATAATTGCTGATATGTGTGTGGGGGGGTTAAACTTTATTGGGGGGGAAAATGTGAACAAAATGTGTTTTTGTGTTTTTTTTACAAGACAGGCACGCAGACAAAGACGTACACAGACAGCTACTAAACTATAAGAAAAGTAGTACACCAGACAAGGACTACAAAATTAAAGAAAAAAAAAAAAAGCACTAAACAAACACTAACTTTTTTTTTTTTTTTTTTTTTAAACACAGACACTAAACACACACTAAGCTAAGCTAGATGAAATAAATGTACACTAACAGTGTGTACACTTACTACACAAAATTTAACTAAACTGAACACAAAACTTAGCTTTTATAAAAGCTCTTTAGGGAAAACTAAACAAAATTTGAACTGAGATGCCTATCAAATATCACTGAACAGTGAACCTGCAAGATCTGACAGTAACACAAGATGAACAAAACTTAGCTTTTAGAAAAGCTCTTTTATAAAGCTCAGATCAATATGTGTTCTGAAATCTCTTGCAAATATAACTGAACAGGGAGGATTGCAGGATCAAACAGTAACACAAATGAAAAAAACAGCACAAAACAGCACAAAACGTAGCTTTGAAAAAAGCTCTTGGGTCTATTGCTTTGAAAAAAGCAGTTGATATACTGGAAAAGATCCACTGGAATCACTAAATAGCAATGCTGGTGATGATCTAAATCAATCAAGAACAAAGACACAGGAAACCAGGAAACCAGGAACACAGAAACAGCCTCCACACTCTATAGCAAGCTTCTGAATCTGCAATGAAATGGTGCTGGGAGTGAGCTTATATAATGTCCATGCAGGCAGGTTCCTATTGGTTGCTAACCTGTGACGAGTGTGGAAGGAGAACTCTGATTGGCTCTGATGCAAAAGGGCGGAGCAAATAATCGCGCAATATTCCTATTGCCGAATATTCGCATTGCGAATATTCGGCAATATAAAATGATCGCTTCAGCTACTCGGCCCAATGGCTCTAATCATACCAGCAATGCTTTCAGACGTCTATGGAGATCACTAGGATGTGATCTGTTTTAAAAATGAAACTGTAAAAATCGCTCTGATGCGGAAGATCGGGGCGAGGAAAATAATCGCGCGATATTGCGTTTGCCGAATAATCGCATTGCGATCTTTCTGGAAAATTCAATGAACGCTTCAGCTACTCGGCCCAGGGTCTCTAATTATACCAGCAATGCTTTTAGACGTCGATGGAGATATCTAGGATGTGATCTGATTCAAAAAAAAAATTGTAAAAAATCGAATATTCGGAATTGCGAATATTCACCGCGAATTTCGAAATATAGCGCGATTTCTCGAATATGCTATATTCGAGTCGAATATTCGCAATGCGAATATTCGTGAGCAACACTACTGGAGGCATGATTGGTGCTGGAGGCATGAACACACCATACAAGTAAGCATGTTGTCACAAAAAAAATTGTATGTTTTCTAAATGTATAACAGAGTTGAGGCATGTGCCATTTAGATACAAATAATGCTTTAAGCCTCATACACACGATTGGATTTTCCAACGGGAATTGTGTGATGACAGCCTGTTGGCGGAAAATCCGACCGCTTGTACACTTCATCAGACAATTGTTGTCGGATTTTCCATGGACAAATGGTGGATGGCAGGCTTTAAAATTTTCTCTGAGCCTGGCTGCTGTTCTGTGTGCGACTCCGGAGATAAACAAGAGCAGTACACTTTGTTAATACATTTCTTCCCTCTTTTCACTGAGTAAAAGGAAACATCTTCTCATTTGCAACTCGGTTGTACAACAAGCTAAAAATATCTATGCATTCCTGCCTGCAGAAGCAGTCATAATCACTCCCTGGAGCAGGCTTGGGAGGCTTGATTTTTGCTTGAGCAGTGCATACAGCTGCTGAATCGAGGGCGAGTTTTGTAATATGTCCAATAATTGCATTAAATAAATTATAAAAAATGCAAAACGGAACAAGAACTTTTTTTTTATTATTGTTTTAATGTCTTATGTTAACAAAAATAAAATCCAACATATAATATGAAAGTGCCCTTTAATGTTTTTTATACCCAAATGTATTATTCATTCCACAGCCCACAGCCTACGTGGCTCCCAAACAAAATTGGCGTCCTTTTTTGCCCACAAATACAGCTTTCTTTTGGTGATATTTGATCACCTCTGTGGTTTTTATTTTTTGCGCTATAAACAAAAATAGAGCGACAATTTTGAAAAAAATGCAATATTTTTTCCCTTTTGCTATAAGAAATATTCCCCAAAAATATATAAAAAAAACAAGTTTAGGCCAATACGTATTCTTCTACCTATTTTTGGTAAAAAAAATCGCAATAAGCGTTTATCGATTGGTTTGCACATTTTTGGGACAGTTGTCATTTTCACAGCAAAAAATGCTATAAAAATGTATTGTTTACTGTGAAAATTACAATTGCAGTTTGGGAGTTAACCACTAGGGGGCGCTGAAGGGGTTAAGTGTGACCTCATATGTGTTTCTAACTGTAGGGGCGGGGCTGGACGTGCGACGTCATTGATCGTGTTTCCCTATATTAGGGAACACACGATCAATGACAGCGCCACAGTGAAGAATGGGGAAGCTGAAGAAGGATTATGGAACATGTAGTCCTTAAAGAAGCGCTGTGCAATGTAAGCTATGGAGCTGTGGACTTCAAAACCTACATTTCTGCACACAGAGGAGAGGACAGGACTTTTACCGGGCAATTCACCAAAGGTTTGGGCAGGCTGTTGTGGGGAGTCAGAGAGTGCAGACCTTCTGCTGGGTTCTGAGCACTAGACCAGAAGAGAAAAAGCCTGTCGCTGGTGAGTCCACAACCAAGAGCCTGGGGACTTAATCATGTAGTAATAATTAGTCATTAATGATTTTGTATAGTGAGGTGAGGGGCGCTATATCAAAATAGTGGATGCGTGTCACAATGTGCGTTTGAGTAGTACACAGTGTAACTGTGTACCCAAATCTATGTGAAAAACCAAACAGATTATAGTCTAAACTCTATAAGTACAATAGTGCCAAATGCCGTGGAAAATAAATAAAATATAAAAAAAAAAAAAAAAAATTTTTAAAAGAATGTCCAGCAAATAAATAGTTAAGTGCAAAATGGATCCAGTGTTGTATCAAGTCCAGGTGCAAAATGCAAATAATCCAATCCCAAATCGCAGGGAAAAGTGCAAATGCTAAAGTGCTTGTGAATCTTCAAAATAGCCAAAGTGCGAGAAAGAAGTGATCCGCCTTCACCTATAGGTCACCAGAGGCCATTTGGCATTTTATTTGGGAGCAGCTTCACTCAGTTAGTCACTTGATTTATCAAGTATATAATTTAGTGTAATTCATTTGGCGCGAGATTTCTTTTTCCTGTATAGTCATTAATGATTACACAGGCATTCCCTTTGCCAGGAAGTTGCGACTTTCAGGTGGCAGCAGTGTGAACCGAGCCTAAAGAGTTGTGGCAGAACAGAGAACTCATCATGTCAAACAGCTCCCGCAGGGGTAAGCACTTGTAGCGCTATCCCTGGAGGAGCCACTTGAGTATGTTTGGTTTTGTACTCTGAACAAAAACATACAGCGCACAAGGGTTAAGTGAATGTCACTTTATAGTCTGTAATGTGTGGAAAAACATATATGCATGAAAAATTGAAAAGTTGAAAAAATTGAAAAAATTGAAGTAGCCACAAATAGCACATTAAAATTTTTTAATTTTTTTTTAACCACTTAAGCCCCGGACCAATATGCAGCCTAAAGACCCAAGGTGTTTTTACAGTTCGGGACTGCGTCGCTTTAACAGACAATTGCGCGGTCGTGCGACGTGGCTCCCAAACAAAATTGGCGTCCTTTTTTCCCCACAAATAGAGCTTTCTTTTGGTGGTATTTGATCACATCTTCGGTTTTTAGTTTTTGCGCTATAAACAAAAATAGAGCGACAATTTTGAAAAAAATGCAATATTTTTTACTTTTTGCTATAATAAATATCCCCCAAAAACATATATAAAAACATTTTTTTTCCTCAGTTTAGGCCGATACGTATTCTTCTACCTATTTTTAGTAAAAAAAATCGCAATAAGCGTTTATCGATTGGTTTGCGCAAAATTTATAGTGTTTACAAAATAGGGGATAGTTTTATTGCATTTTTATTAATTTTTTTTTTTTTACTACTAATGGCGGCGATCAGCAATTTTTTTCGTGACTGCGACATTATGGCGGACACTTCGGACAATTTTGACACATTTTTGGGACCATTGTCATTTTCACAGCAAAAAATGCATTTAAATTGCATTCTTTATTGTGAAAATGACAGTTGCAGTTTGGGAGTTAACCACAGGTGGCACTGTAGGAGTTAGGGTGCACCTAGTATGTGTTTACAACTGTTTGGGGGTGTGGCTGTAGGAATGACGTCATCGATCGTGTCTTCCCTATAAAGGGAATGACGCGATCGATGCGCCGCCATAGTGAAGGACGGGGAAGCCGTGTTTACACACGGCTCTCCCCGTTCTTCAGCTCCGGGGAGCGATCGCGACGGAGCGGCTATAAACAAATAGCCGCGCCGTGGTCCCGGATCGCTCCCCGAGCGGAGCCGACCTCCGCATGAAGCGGGGGGGGTCCCGATCGGACCCCCCACCCGCTAATAGGCGAGGACGTACGTGTACGCCCATGTGCCTGTACGTGCCATATTGTGGACGTATATGTACATGCGGGGGTCGGGAACTGGTTAAAAAAACTAATAACAATAGTCCGCATAACATAAGCAGCAGTTCACGTGGAGATGGTAGAGTGAAAACACATACACTTCGGGGGAGGTGTTAGGAATGAATCCAGGTAGTGTGCATACACTACCTGGTAAAACAATACCTCAATAAAAGCAGCCGCTTCTACGTCTCAATGCAGGGAGATGGAATCCGTTGGTGGGATGATGACAGCCACACTGGGAGCAGATGTAGAAGTTATATCCATGCAGAGATGGATACTGCCGTTTAAAGACCACTAGCTCAGGGGCTTGGTTTTGTACTCTGCCTCTCAACCCCAAGAACAGTCTCTGCCCCTCTGGCACACCTGGCAATAGTGTAAGGCAAAAGGCATAATGAGCTAGTATGCACCGCATACTAGTTCATTATAAAAAACTTGCCTTAGAACGAGGCGTCTGTATCTCTGGCGGTCCACGCCGAGGGAGATGACATTTTCCCTCGGCGTGTCTTCTGGGTATCGCGGCTCCAGCACTGTGAGTGGCTAAAGCCGCAATGTTGTCACGTGGGAGACTTCTTTCTGGCAATGTCCAATATCTGCCGGGCCTTCAGCCGTGAATCCCCTGTGCGCATGCGCCGCTGCAGTCAGCAGCTCATTGCGAGGGGAATATCTCCTAAACCGTAAAGGTTTAGGAGATATTTTTTTTACCTACAGGTAAGCCTTATTATAGGCTAACCTGTAGGTAAGAGTAAACAATTTGACTATACAACCACTTTAACACAGGGAGCGATGTCGTCGGCTGTAACAGTGTACGAGGACTGCTACGGGGGCTTCGATCTAAGGCAGTGGTCCCCAACCTTTTTGGCACCGGGGACCGGCTGCATGGAAGAAAATTTTGCCAAGGCCCGGTTGGGGGGAGGTTGGGGATGGCATGCGGGGGGTAAGCGATTTTTCGCGGGCAATTTGTCAGCGCATTATTTCTATTACATTGTAGTAATAAATGAAATAGTTAAACCCACCATAATGCAAAATCAGTGGCAGCCTACCCCCACATTACATTCCCAACCTCCACTAATATCCTCAGCCCCCCTCACATGACAGTTCTTGGTCACCCCAATTTAACTTCTTCAGGCCCCCCCACATTACAGTGCTCAGTGCCCCCCCCCCCCCCCCACTCCAGGCCTGCCACCTACAGCCATGTCATTTGTCACCTGCAGCCTGCCACCATGTCACTTGCCACCTGCAGCCATGTCACTTGCCACCTACAGCCTGCCACCTGCAGCCATGTCACTTGCCACCTGCAGCCATGTCACTTGCCACCTACAGCCTGTCACCTGCAGCCATGTCACTTGCCACCCACAGCCTGCCCCTGCCACCATGTCACTTGACACCTACAGTCATGTCACTTGCCACCCACAGCCTGCCACCTGCAGCCATGTCACTTGCCACCTGCAGCAATGTCACTTGCCACCTGTCACCATGTCACTTGCCACCTGCAGCCATGTCACTTGCCACCTGCCACCATGTCACTTGCCACCACAGCCTGTCACCCACAGCCTGCCACCTGCAGCCATGTCACTTGCCACCCATATTCCCCTGTGTAACCTTCCCCTCAGTAACTTCACTTGTCACCTTCATCAGTGTCCATCTGTGTTACTTATTTCTTTACCTTTCACACCCTCTGGTGTATGGTCTCTCAGTGAGTTGGGCCATGGGTGGGAGGAGGAGGAGTCGGGCACTCGGTCGGCAGCCGTTGATCCGATCCAGCAGGTACACAGAACAGACACCAGACGACCATGTCCCTGCTGTTGTCACACCCTCTCCATGCCGCCGAGAGATCAGTCACACTAGTCCCTGCTTGTGCCAAAGGAGGCGGTGCCGATGTGGGCAGTGGAGAGGACTGTGCACAGCATGTCTGGATAGGGACAGGAGAGGCGTTGCAGGGAGGGAGGCGGGACAGTTCTGGATATAGGGCCGAGGTAACAAACAGGTGATTGGCTGCTAGGATGAAGGACAGTCCTAGCAGCCAATCGCCTGTTTGATAACCTCAAGCAGCTTCGCCCTCCACCCAGAATTGTTTCGCCTCCCGCTGTCGGCTCTGTGAGGATTACAGAGCGATGGCAGGAGGAAGAAAAGTCTCATGCCGCCTGCTCGCACCCGCGGCCCAGCTGCAGAAGGGATGCGGCCCGGTAGTGGGCCGCGGACTGGGGGTTGATGACCCCTGATCTAAGGTAAGTAATTCATAATGAGCTAGTATGCAGTGCATACTAGCTCAGTATGCCTTTGTCTTGCAGGTGTTTTTTTTTTTTTAAGTTGGTTTACAATCACTTTAATGCCGCGTACACACGATCATTTTTCGGCATTTAAAAAACAAAGTTTTTAAAAAATGTCATTTAAAACGATCGTGTGTGGGCTTCACATCATTTTTCGGGGTTCTGAAAAACCTGCATTTTTTAACGACGTTTTAAACAATGTCGTTTTTCGGGTTGTAAAAAATTATGGTGTGGGGGCTAAAACGACGTTAAAAACCTGCGCATGCTCAGAAGCAAGTTATGAGACGGGAGCGCTCATTCTGGTAAAACTACCGTTCGCAAAGGAGTAAGCACATTCACCACGCTGTAACAGACAGAAAAGCGCAAATCGTCTTTTACTAACACGAAATCAGCTAAAGCAGCCCAAAGGGTGGCGTCATCCGAATGGAACTTTCCTTTTATAGTGCCGTCGTACGTATTGTATGTCACCGCGCTTTGCTAGAGCATTTTTTTTATTTTAACGATCGTGTGTGGGCAACATCTTTTTAATGATGAAGTTTGGAAAAAACGTAGTTTTTTCTAGAGGCTGAAAAACATTGTTTTTTACAAGCCGAAAAATGATCGTATTACAAGGTCTCTTGTAATATAAACATGAGTCAAGCCCCTCTATTTATGTATTTTTTTTTCCTTTGCAAATTATTCATACCTTTTCAACTTCCTACTGCACAGTGTTCTGTAAGGACTGCTTTAGTCTACAACACTTCCACCAAAGAGAACTTCTGAAATCAATGCTCACCTTGGCCGCAGTAAAATTATATAATATTTAACTACTTGCCAACCTGCCGCTGTCATTCTATGGGGGCAGGTTGGCTCTCCTGCGCGAGAGCCCGTAGCTCTACGCCGGCTCTCTCGCAGGCAACTAGGGGCACGCCCGACTCCCGTGCGCGTGCCCGGCTGGCGCGATCGCCGCCGAGCACATGCGATCGCTCGTTACAGAGCTGGGACCGGGAGCTGTGTGTGTAAACACACAGCTCCCGGTCCTGTCAGGGGGGGAAATGCTAATCCTCTGTTCATACAATGTATGAACAGAAGATCAGTGATTTCCCCTAGTGAGGCCACCCCCCCCCCACAGTAAGAACACACCCAGGGACATACTTAACCCCTTCCCTGCCCCCTAGTGTTAACCCCTTCACTGCCAGTGGCATTTTTATAGTAATCCAATGCATTTTTATAGCACTGATCGCTATAAAAATGCCAATGGTCCCAAAAATGTGTCAAAAGTGTCCGAAGTGTCCGCCATAATGTCGCAGTACCGAAAAAAATCGCTGATCTCCGCCATTACTAGTAAAAAAAAAATTAATAAAAATGCCATAAAACTACCCCCTATTTTGTAAACGCTATAACTTTTGCGCAAACCAATCAATAAACGCTTATTGCGATTTTTTTTTACGAAAAAAATGTAGAAGAATACGTATCGGCCTAAATTGAGGAAAACATTTTTTTTTTTATATATATTTTTGGGGGATATTTATTACAGCAAAAAGTAAAAAATATTCATTTTTTTCAAAAATTGTCGCTCTATTTTTGTTTATAGCGCAAAAACTAAAAACCGCAGAGGTGATCAAATACCACCAAAAGAAAGCTCTATTTGTGGGAAAAAAAGGACGCCAATTTTGTTTGGGAGCCACGTCGCACGACCGCGCAATTGTCAGTTAAAGCGACGCAGTGCCGAATCGCAAAAAGTACTCTGGTCTTTGACCAGCAATATGGTCCGGGGGTTAAGTGGTTAAATAAAAGGTAAGATCAATGAATTCTCATCATTTATAAAATTATACTAGCAGTCAACTGAATGATTTAATTTGTTTGCATGGAATGTCTTCTTCCTAAAAGAAGAGCAAGCAAGAAGATCTAGCCATAAACATTTAGCTGTGAAGGAATGCGCCTTATTTAGTTTCGCAATAAAATTATTATCCTTCTATGATAACTGAAAGTTTGTTCATATACACAAAGCGTTCAAATAAATAGAGCACACCTAGCTAAAAAAAAAAACTGCAATCCCCTTTATTTAGAAAACAGACATAAATCCTATTGCCTCTGGGGTGGTAACAAGGCCAAGAAAAAACTGTTTTATTGGAGTAAAGCAAGATTATATTCAGTTACTGGCACCTTTCCCTGCTCTGATGCTTAGAGTCTATTTTGGATCTTACAATTACCTATGCTTTCCGAGTCTTTTTTTTGTTCAAGTTGCAATATTAAATTTGCCTGAAGCTGGCAAACAGCCTGGTGTTTTTGGACATTCATTACAAGAAAGTTTTGAAATTGCTGTCCCATTACGACCCATTGTTTCAGCTGTGTTTGCCTGATCCTTTTATATACGAGCACAAGACCTTTATTTTAGTGGTCCCGAAATGATTTTTTTTATTATTTTTATAAATATTTTTATTATTTTGAAGAAAAAAGAGCAGAACAAATCATATACATAAAAATATGTAGCGCTACCCCAGAAGGAGTCGCTGGATGTTTTGGGATCGGCGTATTAAGTTACCCTGTAGTGTGTCTAGGGGTGATAGCAGTGAGTTAAAGCAATGAGCGAATGTCCAGTCATCAATTGGATTTTCTTGAATGCTTTTTTTCCAAGGCCCAACATGGCCAACATCAACATGAGATAGGAAAGGTTGATGAAGCATAAGAACAACTGAAGTATCAGGCCTTGGATATGAGAGAGCAATCCTGCTCTCAGTAACAGTGAAATCAGTTCGTCGCCACTCTAGCTAGAGTGGGTAAAGTGCCCCCGGACAGACTTCTGCCACAAGCCTGGCAGCCGAAGTTTCACTTGTAAATCGCTGGGAGGAACAGACCTCTGCCACAGGCCTGACTCTGGACCTCTGCCACCGGCCTAGCGATTTAATAACAATAATTGGATTGAGCAGATCCTCCCAGTAAATTCAATCAGAGGCAGTATTTCGGTGACCAGATCCCGATGGTTCGTTCAGGTCTCCTGGATAACCTCTCTCTGGGTTCTCCTTGAGCCGATCCCCACCGAACAGCCTTCAGCTTAGGATCTTCTCAGCAAAGTCTAGGACCCAGTAAGTCACTGGGGCCCCTCTCGACATCAAGGTGGAGCTCCGCGTGGTGCGCAACTCCGGCCAGGTAAGCCACAGCGGTGGGGTCCATGGATGCGCACACCCTGAAGGTGGATGCCGCACCTGGAACTCGGATTCCGCGAAGAACCAAAAACAATGGCGTCTGCCACAGATATACCCTCCCCCAACATGCCCAGCGAGGGAAAACTCCTCTGATTGGTTGCTGGGGAAAATTGACTCTGCCAGAACCCCTCTAGCGCCAACTGCCGCCCAGGGATGGGATCGCATCCCCGGAGCGCAGACTGACCTACAGGACAGTTCAGGAATGACAGCAGCCTGCAATTTAACAAATTGTGAATGGGAGCAAAATAACTCTCCCATTCCCCACTTAACTTTAGCGTAGTGCCCATACTGAAAGTAAGGGGGCGCTACAAATATACTACCGGTAATAGGGAATAAATAGGGAATAAATAATAATTGAATAGGGGTAAATAACACATTTACAAGAGTTGTTAAGAATATATCACAAACGTAAAAGGGATCTATCAAAATTTTGTGATAAGTAAGATGTAATCCATGGGGACCATGTTTTCTCAAATTGGTCTATATTATCACAAACAATGTCAGTAAGCTTTTCATTGTACATAAACCAATTCATTTTGTTCCTGACCGAAGTGGAATTTGGAGTAGAAGACCACCATGCTTTTGCCAATTATTGCTTAGCAGCAGGGAATAAACATGTCAAAAAACGGAATTGGGTATTAGTAACGTTTTTTGATTTGAGATTTAATAAGGCTTCTAGAGGATTTTTGGAAAGTTTTTTTCCAAATAAGTAATATATATATATATATATATATATATATATATATATATATATATAGTGGCAGAGCATTGCCCTGCCAGGGTCTAAAAGGAGCTTGTGACCCAGAATTCTCAACCGGACGGGTTGAGGGGCTCCAGGGAGCTTGTAACAGAAAGAGGAAACTGTCTTTTTTTTAGTTTCCCCCCTTATTAGAGAAGTCCACTTTGGGACCTGCAGCCTGGGGTTTTCTGAGAGATCTTGTAGAAATTTCAAAAGGATGGACAGCCGAAATCCATGACTAAGCACTGAAGCAGTGTGAAACGCGTAGGCTGTTCTTTTCCCAAATTTTGCTGCTTTTCTGTAGTGCATTTTTCATTGATTTTACCAATAAAGACAACTCAAGAGTTTTTTTGGAGTGCGGCTGTCCATCCTTTTGAAATTTCTACCATTTGTCCTAGTGCATTGCCGGCACCCTTGGTTTCCTGAGAAGTTCTTGATTGCTTAGTAGACCCACCTGGATTGGCGACTCCCTTTCCCTTTCTGAGAGATCTGGATGGGATGAAATATCCAGTCCTGGGTCCCGATTTTCAGAACAACCAGCACACTGTTTGATCAGGTGTGTGCTGGGAGGGAGCCTCTCCTTACTAGGTCATGGAGATGTGTCCTGGAACAGGAGCTGGAGGAGACAGTTGGTCCACACGTCCGGAGTAAAGTCTTCCGGGAAGGATCCAGGACAGGAGTCGGCGAGTGAAAGCACAGTGGAGATCTGGAAGAGACATGCCAGGGGAGCTGGATGTAGAGCCAGAGGGAGAGACTGTGGAGTTTGTGTCAAATCCATGTAGCCATGAGGGTGGGCAGGATTTGCAAATCAGACTTGCTGGGATCAGTAGTCCATCACCTTTTATTCTTAAAGTCTGTTAAGGAATGTGATGGAGGAAAAAGTGTTCTGAGGTAAAAGTCTGTCAAGGAATGTGCTGGAGGAAAATGTGTTCTGAGGTAAAAAGTCTGTCAAGGAATGTGCTGGAGGAAGAAGTGTTCTAAGGTAAAAGTTTGTCAAGGAATGTGCTGGAGGTAAAAGTGTTCTGAGGTAAAAGTTTGTCAAGGAATGTGCTGGAGGTAAAAGTGTTCTGAGGTAAAAGTCTGTCAAGGAATGTGCTGGAGGAAAATGTGTTCTGAGGTAAAAGTCTGTCAAGGAATGTGCTGGAGGAAGAAGTGTTCTGAGGTAAAAGTTTGTCAAGGAATGTGCTGGAGGTAAAAGTGTTCTGAGGTAAAAGTCTGTCAAGGAATGTGCTGGAGGAAGAAGTGTTCTGAGGTAAAAGTTTGTCAAGGAATGTGCTGGAGGAAGAAGTGTTCTGAGGTAAAAGTTTGTCAAGGAATGTGCTGGAGGAAGAAGTGTTCTGAGGTAAAAGTTTGTCAAGGAATGTGCTGGAGGTAAAAGTGTTCTGAGGTAAAAGTTTGTCAAGGAATGTGCTGGAGGAAGAAGTGTCCTAGGTAAAAGACTGTCACGTGTAGGGTCAGCCATCTTGCTCTTTCGAGAAGTATGATGCATTTATTAATTTATCTTCCTTTCCCCAAGTTATTCCCTGATAAAACATCAAAAACAAGCATAGAGACTGTTCATTGACTAAAGGAGTGTGTTTAATGGATGTCTGGCAGCAGGGTGGAATGTATAGATGCTGTAACATGTAGCAACCCATCGCTACACTGGCACTAATTGTTCGTGTCGGCATCAAAGTTTTATTAACCCTGTCTAATAAATTCCTACCTACCTCTGTGTAAAACAAACAAAAAACACATGTCATTTGTATTCTCAAGTGCTTGCAAGCAACTATATTATCAATAAAAACAGCTGGTCAGGAAAAATCATTGCTAAATTCTCCCTATCTTCCTGTACAAATTGATATGCAATTGTTATTTTATTATGCATTAAAACTACTGTAATTTAAAAATGTTTCAGTTACTATCACAAGCAAAACACCCATATAATTATAAGACATAATTAGTGTACTACATTACCTTCAACAAACACAAATCAACGCGCTTGCAGCATTATACACCAAGAGTCTTGTCACCTATCACCCAGACATCAAATAAACTGCTACAGTAATTAGATCATCTCCAAATGACAGTTCCATAAACATCAAAGTAAAGTATTTATTCACCATTACAACAAACAAGAACAGGCATTTTACAAAATATGATTTACATATTACATGACTTATGGCTGCTAGATTACAGGCTCAGGGCCAGATTAAGAACATCATGGGCCTGGTGCTGAGGATTTTGGTGGGGCCTTTTAGGCTGCATTCACACCTCCGCGACAAGTAACGCCGCGTACGCGGCGTATTTTGCCGCGAATAGTGTAACTTTTTTTTTACAAATCCTTCCCATTGATGTCTATGGCCGAACGCCAATGCCGCCTGAAAAAAAGGGTCCGGGACTTTTTTTCATGCCGCAGGTGTACGGCGTCTATGAGATGTGAACCATCTCATAGACAGCAATGGGAATTCTCCCCTCCAGCGGCACGAGCAGCCGGCGTCGGGCGTTTTGTCGCGGAGGTGTGAATGGGGTGTAATAAATAATAAATAAATGCGTGGGAATGACATGAACGCAGCCCAGCCAAGGCAAGTGACCAAAGGCACAGAACCCAGAAGGAAGACCGGGTGAAGATGGAAGTGTCCAGGCCCCGCCTGATTCATCGCAGCACTGGAGGGCTCAGTCTGAAAATTGAACTAATGTGCTAATATGCTGTGCATACTTGTACGTTGTGGCATAACCTACCCCAGGGCCTCTAAAAAGTAGTAATGTCAGGAAAGTTTTCTACCGCTTTATTATCACAGGATCCCAGGAGCCTCTCATGGGGCCCCCTACTGACCCGGTGGACGGTGGCCCTTGGGCAGTGCCTAAGTGCACAGTTGCCAACATTTAAAACATATTTTCAGGGCCACTTTTTTATATAAGTGCTATATTTAGAGTAGCTGAGATCCCCGATGTTCCTCTATACATCATAGTAGTAATCACAAAATAAATGAGTACTAATAATGGGGCAGAACAAATATGAGAACTGATATTTCCTTTAGTTGAACTAACAAAAGTGTGTCCATTCTAGAGCTGGTAACATTGAGGATATTCAGTATAATTTTAAAGAGCTGTTTTTGTGGGTAAGCGACATAGGGGAGGAGTATGGACGGTATATAAGTGGGAAGTATGTGCAGGTGAGGGAGAGGAATGTGTAGGGTCTAACAGTGGGCACTATGTACAGGAGAGGAGTACAAAGGGTACGGAAAAAAGCACTATGTACAGGAGAGGAGTGTGAAGGGTATGACAATGGGCAGTATGTACAGGAAGAGTGAGGGGGTATGACAGAGGGTAGTACGTACCAGAGAGAAGTGTGGAGGGTATGATGGGGCAGTATGTACAGGAGAGGAGTGTGGAGGGTATGACAGTGGGCAGTATGTACAGGAGAGGAATGTAGACGGTATGATAGTGGGCTCTATGTATAGGAGAGGAGTATGGAGGGTATGACAGTGAACACTATGTATAGGAGAGGAGTGTGGAGGGTATGACAGTGGGCACTATGTATAGGAGAGGAGTGTGGAGGGTATGACAGTGAGCAGTATGTACAGGAGAGGAGTGTGGAGGGTGCGACAGTGGGCACTAAGTACAGGAGAGAAGTGTATGACAGCAGGCACTATGTACAGGAGAGGAGTGTGAAGGGTATGACAGTGGGCGCTATGTATAGGAGAGGAGTGTGGAGGGTATGACAGTGGGCACTATGTACAGAAGAGGAGTGTGTAGGGTATGACAGTGGGTACTATGTATAGGAGAGAAGTGTGGAGAGTATGACAGTGGGCACTATGTATAGGAGAGGAGTGTGGAGAGTATGACAGTGAGCACTATGTACAGGAGTGGAAGGATATTTAGGGACTGAGTAGTGGTTAAGCGGGTCATACATGGATTGAAATTACGCCAATTATGCAGAGACCAGCCATAGTCAATCTATGTATGGGCTAGCTGGTTTTACACAAGTCAATCTATTAATCAACTTGAGTACAACCAGCCTGTTTTTTTTCCTTAAAACAATCAGTGCTGCAAGCTAAAGTTAGGAACACTGATCATTGTACGCACTGGCAGAACACAATAACACTGCAGGAGTGATTCCCCCATCCACAGGTCAGCAGGTGAGAGGGTGTGTGGGGACAGGCTGGGGAGAGATACTAGTCAGTGGCTGGGTAGGCACTGGGTAGTGTCAGAGCCAGATACACACAGGTTACATACGCCACGATCGTTAGAGCGAGAACAATAATTCTAGTACTAGACTTCCTCTGTAACTCTAAACATGTAACCTAAAAAAAATGTAAAGCATCGCTTAGGATACCAAAAAAAATTGTGCTAACTTAACTAACTAACTGTTTTTTTAATGAATGAAACATTTTTTTCCAAAAAAACATGTTTGAAAAATTGCTGCGCAAATACCGTGCTAGAGCTGCACAATTAATCGTTAAAAAAATTGTGATCTCGATTCAACCCCCCTGACGATCTTCAATGCAGAGTTTGCTGATTCTTTCATATAACAAGTGGAGAGACTTTCAGCTGTCAAAAGAAAATATCTGGGCAGTCTGCCAAGTTTTTAACAGGAAACATTGTAACTGACACTTCCTTCTTAGATCAAAGGGATACACTTCTGTGTGTAAAGAACAAATCTGGGCAGTCTGCGAAGTTTGTAAACAAAATGAAACATTGTAACTAACTAACATTGTAACTAAATTTAACCACTTGTTTCTTAAGTTAGAAAGCAATATTATTTGCTAGAAAATTACTTGGAACTGCCAAACATTATATATATTTTAGCAGAGACTCTAGGGAATACAATGGCTATTGCTGCAATATTTTATGTCACACTGCATTTTCCCACTTCAATGAATAATAAAAACCATAAAAACAAAACAGTGAAGTTAGCCCATTTTTTTTTTTTTGTTTTAATGTGAAAGATGATGTTACGCGGCAAGAATCGTGAGAGAATCGTGATCTATCTTCTAAGCAAAAAAATTGCAATTCTCATTTTAGCCAGAATACGGTGCAACATAAAAAGTGCAAAAACCACCATAGAGTCATTTTCTAGCAAAAAACAAATGATGATTTTTACATGTAGTAGAGAAGTGTCAGAATTGGCCTGGGTGGCAAGGGGTTAATTACCATGAGTAATATACAAATAATTATTATAAGCACTGTGATCCTATCAGTCTGCTGTAGTGTGTCAGCTTGTATTTATATTGGCCTCTCTGAATGTAGCTTCTGACAGGCTGTGCAAGCAGGCCCGTATCTCCGGAACCATAAATGATAGCCGTCCCATATTTTAACCAGTTGTGGGGTAGCTCTTCCCATGCCTACCCCCAAATGTGGGGTTTCTGTGACCTCTGGTCATAGAGCTACAACCCCCCAAATTCGATCTTAGAAAAAAAAAATCTTAAAAAAAAAAAAATGTTTTTTTTTTTTTTTTTTGGGCAAATGGGCCTATCTTGAGAAAGGGGCCTGGAGCTGCAGCTCCATCAGCCCCATTGTTAATCCGGCCCTGTACAGGCTACACTTAACTGTGAAGTTAGAACTAAATGGGTATTTCCTAAGGGCTTATTTACATTAGCCACACTCTCTACCACCCCTCTAAAAAGCGACCTGCATGGGATTTTTTTCTACAGAGGGTGGTAGAACAGTGGCTGTCTTGCATTCAGGGGGTGATACTACCACTTCCTTAAAGGAGAAGTCCAGCCTGAGATTTTTAGGCTTGGCTTCTCAGGAGTGCAATTCGCTTTGCACTCCTGTGACCCATTTTCAGTGGAGAGTGGTCTGAAGTCCGCTCTCCGCTGACGTCACTGCCATCAGTCGGGGTAGCGCGTCATCCCGACTTCCAAGTCTGGATCGTTCGTCTATAGGTGATTAGGGTTTTTCTTTTTGGAAACAAATTGATTTAGAATCGAATCAATCGGATGTGCCAATGTCTAGCTAGAATCTTTCCAATCTTTTCATGTTTTGTGTATGTTGTGATGATCCTAGTTTGCATGGTCCCAGTGTTGGACTGATTCTTATTTTTTTCTTGTCATGCCAAAAAGTAAGTTTTGTGTATTCTGATCCCTCACTCTTTTGTATGCCCTTTTCAGGCCAGTTGGTGAGTACCCTCTCTGTAGGAGTCTTTTCCATAAATTTACTGCTTCTGTATGAAATGTCTCATCGCTGGAGCAATTCTGTCAGATGCGGAGATATTGTGTATAGGGTATTGATTTTATCAACTATTTTGGGTGAGAGCTGGTGGCATGTAGGACTGTGTTGCCAGCCATCTCCTTGCAGTATAATGTGCTTGTGAGGTGGCCATCCAAGTCCTTTATGGTAGTTACGTCCAGGAAGGTTACCCTATGGCCCTGTACAGATGACGAACATGTATGCTGAAACTGGTCCGCGGACCAGTTCCAGCATACATGTTCGGTCGTGTGTAGGCCCGAGCGGGCAGGATTCCAGCAAACATTTGCCCGCCGGGCCTTTTCCCAGCGGACAAATATTTCCGGGCTTGTTTTAAAACAGCCTGCTGGAATCCTGCCCTCTCGGACATGTTCGGTTGTCTGTACAGACCTACCGTACATGTCCGAGCGCCCGCCATCCCTCGCATGCGTCGAATGACTTCGACGCATGCGTGGAAGCATTTAACTGGCAGGCCCGCCCACGTCGCCGCGTCATCGTCGCGGCGACGGCGCGGACACGCCCCGCGTATTGTTTACGCGCGGATTTATGTACGATGGTTAGTACAGCCATCGTACAGAAATCCCCGGGCAGACATGTACGGTGAAAACGGTCCGACGGACCGGTTTCATCGTACATGTTTGCTCGTCAGTACCCGGCATAAGGGTGTCATGTGTCATTGTGTCATCACATTAGAAAGATGTCATCAATATATCTGTGCCAAATAATAATGTTATTGGTGAGGGCATTTAGATGAATGCTCCCATTCCCCCAGGTACAGGTTGGCATAGGACGGGGAATAACAAGTCCCCATTGCTACACCCTGTACCTGGCGGAAATTGGAGCCGTCGAAGGAGAAAGCATTATGTGTTAGAATAAATTCAAGAGAAGACAAAATGAATGTATGCAGAATCTTGTCATCCCTATGGGACTGGGATGTGAAATTTTGACCTCAATTCCCTTTTTATGTGGAATCGAGTTGTGCCTCGACATCCACTTTGACCAGAATGGCATCTGATGGAATAGAGAGACCTTCCAAATTTTGTAGTAGATGTGATGTGTCCCTGATATACGAAGGCAGATTCATAACTAAGGGTCAAAGTTCTTCATCCACATATCTACTTCCGCTATGCTACCCCTTGCTGGAGACGGTTGGTCTCCCGGGTGGATTTTTAAGATCCTTGTGGACCTTGGGGAGGCTGTAGAAAGTGGGGATCTTTTGGTGGCTGGTACGTATCAAGTCCCATGTTTGTTTACTAATGATGTTGTTCAGGTATGCCTGATCGACCAAGAGATGAAATCTTTTGTTTAATTTTTTGGGAAAAATTACATTATACATTTTACATACATTTATATTCTATCTGGACTGATTGGAAATTACCTTATACAAAGGGAAAATTACATATATTTTCAAACAAGGATTCTGTGAAATTATTGCATATTGGTATTTAGTCTGGCAGTTTAAAGCAGAGTTCTTTACGCGGCCTATCTCTTACGTAAATGGCGTAAAAGTACTGCGTCAGGCGGGCGTACGTTCGCGTACGTTCGTGAATCGGCGTATCTACTATTTTACATATTCTACGCCGACCGCAATGGAAGTGCCACCTAGCAGCCATCCAAAATATTGCAACCTAAGATAGGACGGCGCAAGCCGTCGTATCTTAGATATGTTTAAGCGTATCTCTGTTTGAGCATACGCCTAAACATAAGTCGGCATAGATTCTGAGTTAGGTCGGCTTATCTACTGATAAGCCGGCCTAACTCTTACTGAATCTACCTAATACTGTATATTATTGCAAAAAGTAAAAAATATATATATTTTTTTTTAATTGACGCTCTTTTTTTTTGGTTTATAGCGCAAAAAATAAAAGCTCTATTTGTGGCGAAAAAAGGACAACAATTTTGTTTGGGTGCAACATCGTACGACCACGCAATTGTCAGTTAAAGTGACTCAGTGCCGTATCGCAAAAAGTGCTCTGGTCAAGAAGGGGGTAAATTCTTCCGGGGCTGTAGTGGTTAAAGAAAAAAAACTTGATTTGGACCATTTATTGAGCAGTTTGAGGGTTGGGTTGTGAAAAATACTTTTTACATACATGCTGAATTGAACGAAATGGGCAAGACAAAATATAAACGAAAGCAATAGATATTCACAAACTCAAGTCGAGCAATTATTTCTACATTTTCAGTTTTTCTAGTACTCTTGTGATAGCTATAAATATTTTCAACAGTTCTGTCATAATTAGAGTTTAATTTAGACCAACATGAAAATTATGTGACCAAGAATCCGTCATTTCTTTTGCACTACAAATAACGCTACATGCAAGTATATGCTTAAAACATTTCTAACTTCTGCACAGATTTAGTGTAGCGTTTAGAAGGAAATTTAAAAGTGTATTAACACGTCTTCTTGTTGTCAGCAGATGCCATTTACTGTTAAAATATTAATTCCAAGTAGCCTTCAGCTTATTTTTCAGATTTATGATTGCAGTCACAATCTTTTATCAGTTAGTTTAATAAAGAGAACCTGTCACTACATTAAATTAAATTAATTTCTTAGCCCAACAGGCACCACAAAATGTCTGTACATACTTCTGAAACGTGAGTGTACAAGTTTGTGGAAAAGGTCTGGGTCATCTCATGGCATAGGTCCCTGAAAGATTCATGATGAAGCCTAGTTCATCTGTGATGCATTTGTACCGATGTATTGAATGCCAGCTAAAAACTTAAAATTTACAGTAACGTGTTCTCTATAAACTGCTGGCAACAAAAGAAAAGGACTTAAGTGGAGTTGCAGGAGAAATGCCGCGTACATACGATCGGAAATTCCGACAAGAAAACCGTGGATTTTTTTCCAACGAAATTTCGGCTCAAAGTTGTGTTGCATACACACGGTCACCATCAAGAACGCAGTGACCAGTGGTGTATTTAGGTTTTGTGCTGCCCTAGGCCTGACTAAACTCGTGCACCCCCTAATTTAAATATGACCTACCCCTTCCTGTCAAGGCCACACCCCTTGCTATTTAAGACCCGCCCTTCCCTAAAAAAAAAAGTGTTGCCTATAGTTCTACTTTAGGCACAAAATTCTGCAAATTTGATGGAGAGGACTAAGAAGATATAACCATGCCAATGGTGCAGCAGAAAATACATAGCACAGTGAGGAAGGTTTGTGGTTCAGGATAATAGGACAGTCAAAATCAGAAGCTCCGCCCCCCCACCCCCACAGTTGCGGAATGCTGGCCGGAAGTAGTGCGGCTGCTTTATAGGGGCACTAGACTAATTTGCCTCTCTGTCCAGTACACCCCATAAGACTGGCGCTACACTAACAGTGTAGCGCAAGCCGGCGGGGACTCTTTCCATGCTGCCCCCCTGCAACGTGCTGCCCTAGGCCTGTTCCTTGTTGGCCTAGGCCAGGATACAGCCCTGGCGGTGACGTACAACACTACAACAAGCCGAGAAAAATTAAGTTCAATGATTTCGAGAATGCGTTGAATTGTTTCCGAGAATGTGTGTTTTTTGCATGTCGGAATTGCAAA
Organism: Rana temporaria; assembly: GCF_905171775.1. Taxonomy (NCBI): domain Eukaryota; kingdom Metazoa; phylum Chordata; class Amphibia; order Anura; family Ranidae; genus Rana; species Rana temporaria. Next base: position 26,715,068 of record NC_053500.1, on the reverse strand, counting down.
CAGACGATTGGAATTTCCGACAAGAACTTTTCCCGTCGGGAAATTTGAGAACCAGCTCTCAAATTTTTGCTGTCGGAAATTCTAACAGAAAAAGTCAGGTGGGGCCTACACACGGTCGGAATTTCCGACCAAAAGCTCACATCAAACTTTTCTTGTCAGAAATTCCGACTGTGTGTACGCGGCGAACCCACCTCTGGAAATGCTTCTCTGCAAACACAAGGCAGACCAGGTAGGAGGTATGCAGTGGGACAAAGTTTAGAGAACTCGGCAATGTGTTTTAAACAATATTAAACGGAGTGGCGTTATTGACACATGAACGCTGCCCCCCATTCAATGCGTCCGGCCCCCTGATCTACATGCAGGGGGCCGGATGCATGGATTCCAATGGGGGATGATTGTACTGAAGGTCTGCATAGATGCAAACACACAATTTAGCAGCTACTGTGCATTATTTAAATCCTTTATAATTTACACAGAAAACAGGGCCATTCCTGACCACATTTACATCCTTAAAATAGAAATGACTTTGTATCATGCACTATAAAGTTTCTTTATCTTTGCTCAGAGCTGTCAACATCCTTTTCATCAATACTTGTCAGTACCAAAAACAAAACAGAAAAAAAAAAAATATGCAGAGATATGCATCACTTCCATGACAGAGCTTTAGTAAATGACAGTCTGAAGGTCCTTTGTCACCTAGAAGACTACTAGAGTGACTTGATGTCATATTCTGTTACTAGAAGTGACAGATGTTCTGTCAGTGTAGGCTGTGTGTCTGTCTGTACACTGCTTAGGGAGAATGCAGAAACCTGATGGAGCGTATATCGGCTGCTGCTAAGCAGAGAGAGACTGGGCCACTACATTTCTACACACTGACAACAGACAACTATCCCCTCTGTCTTTCACAACATCTTTTGCTGTGTGAAAAGCCAGCAACATGTTCAATGGCTCTTTTAAACTTGTGTCATAGTACCAAACAGAATAGAATTTTCTTGACCCCATTTTCTAATGGGGAACGACTTATCAACAGACCTATGTAATAACCAGAAATTGTACAAGAAAATTAGGAATATTCACGATCCAAAATTCCCAACTTGATCCTTACCCGTTATGCTAGTGTAGCAAGGCCCCAGACCTCCAAAGGCCTAATGGTGACATCCAGAGTCAGGGATAGCTTACATCCGTCTTTGTAGAGTGGGTTACAAGACATGGGTGTCATGCAAGATGGAGTGATGGGCGCCAGACACTTTTTGAATGCAAAAGAGATTTATTGTCTCTTAACAAAACTGTGGGAGAGAGGGTTAGGGCCAGGGCACCCTTCAGTAGATGTGATGATAATTGGCAGACTCCGAGACTTCTATAGGTAGATGGCTATACAGGGGAAGGCCTCCAGTCGGATGCCACTTCTGTATAGGTAGAACCGGATACCACTTCTGCATTCATCAACCTGGAACTTAACAGTGAGACCATTGTTTGCAAGACGTTTCACTGATAGAAGGCTGCCTTCTATTTCTGGAAAAAACAGAACTTTCTTTACAAGGATACTGTGCTCGCCTTGTGGTGTACTGTAGTTCAGGAACCCTGGTCTTTACCTTCTGATGTGATTCTGTTCCCGTTTGCTAGGAAAACTTTGTCTTTTGCACTGTAATCTGTGTTTGTGAAGAAGGTCTCATCGCTAGTCATGTGGCTTGTTGCACCTGAGTCTATGCACCAGACACATGGCTTGCTGCTCTGTGTCACTTTAAAGGTGCCACTCCATGTGTCTGCAGTTTCCTTTGTGATTGCTTTGACTCTTTCTTTTGTGGATAGCGTTAACTTTCACTGCTCGGCTTTCCAGATAGGACAGTCCTTTTTTAAATGACCAGTCCTTTTACAGTGAAAAGAGGCTCTGTTTCTTTGCTGTGCATTGTGCCTTTGTTCATCTTAAGCGCTTTGTCATCATGGGGTGCATTTCTTTCATTCTGTCATATTCATCGATTAATTTGCCTTTGACCTATTCCAGTGTTAGTTCCTGCCCGGGTCAAGTTTCTAAAGAGTTAATAAGAGCAGTATATGTCTCTGGAAGGCTGCAGAGGAGCAGGGCAACAGTATGATTATCTTTGATGTCCTCTCTGATGGTGCGCAGCTGCTCTATGATTTCTAGCATAGCTTTTACTTGGTCACACATTTGCTGGCCTTCTTATTGTCTCATCTTATATAATTTTCTCAGTAGAAATAGCTTGCTGTTTAGACTTGAACACTCATACAGTTTTTATAATGAAGTCCACATACCTTTGACCGTTTTCCCTGTTCTTATGTGGAAAAGCTGTTCATCTTCCACTAGTAAGCTTATGGTTGCTGTTGCCTGCCGATCTTTCCTGTCCCAGTCCCAGTCCTGTTTCCGTTTGTGGGTCTGTCTGTATTCAGCACTTGCCACAAGTCATCCATGCTAAAAAGCATTTATAGTTTAAACTTCCACAGCTGGTTCAGCATTGTTCAGCGTTGCAATTGTAAACCTTCACACCTGAACCGATTGCCATGTTTCAGCTGCTTGCTTGCATACAGTACACAGACTTGTAGAATTATTTTTCCAGTGCCTGGATACTACTGGGTTTGCTGGCTGTGCCTGGGCCCATAACCTATTAGCAGGTTATTGAATCATGTGCTGGAAGATTGTTGTATGCAGAGTATACCTTTACTTTCATGGAGAAAAAAGCTGAACATATCTTATGTCTTTATCAAAGAGCATAAGAGAACATACACTGAGAAAGATAATACTTCCTCTGGTTACATTACCATAGAATATACACTATAATGCTGCAGCGCCACCTTCTGCACAGATAGGTATAATGCATACAGTATTGTACGTTTATTAGCAACCATGCTGTTCTTTTCAACACTGACATCGCTGCATTCCAGGACAGGTAAGTGTCCTAAAATTAAAAGTCCTCAGCTACAATTACTGTTATTTTTTGTGGAGGGGCTGAACCTCCTCTTTAACTATTTCGACGTTTGACTGGTTAACTCATCAAATAAAGTAAAAAGCCTTTTATGCGTTGCTGCACAATGCAACACCAAGAGTACATTGTCAGTACATGATTATATTTGTAAGTAAAAGGATAATGTCTTCTGGAAGGTATTGTAATAAATCTAAACGCGTATGTACCAAGCCTATAGTAACAAAAACAAAATAACAAATTCAGTCTGTTGAAGTTTACCTGATTTTCATTAATAACAAAGAGGCAAGCACAGCATATTGCATATAATAGAGTTCCCCTGGAGAGTACATACATACCTTGACATCTGATATGATTCTGAACACTGTGCTACTTTCTCAGCTAATGTGTTTTTTTCCCCCCATCCTAATTACAGCTATGTGCAATGGGTAATCAGGCCTTTGACTTGCCCACTAATGGATCACAATGTTACTTCTAATGTCCCAGGTTGGCCTTGTTTGGAGACAGTGATTAAAGATAATTAGAAGCTTGACACCCTTCATACACACGGTGTGCTGTGATAAATGAGAATGCAGTGTATGCAAAAGGAGGATATAATCTAAGAAAGATGAGATACTAATAGCCCTGTCCCCTTACAAAGATCTACCATTATTTCCCTGAGTCTCCTTGGATATATTAACATTTCTCAATGGGCCTAAACGTGTAACAACCACATTAAGCACAAAACAATTAGGGATTGTTAAAAAACATGCACTGTGTAGCAGAATCTCTAACCTCTTCCAATCTAATGAGAACCTTTGAGGCCACAGACTGCTGACACCCTTCAATATGTAGTGGGTTGTGAAGCATAGTGGGTGCCAGACACTTCTTGGATGCAAAAGAGGTTTTATTTATTTTAACAGTCCTTTTTATATTTTGCAAGGGAAAGGAGGTTAGGGCAAGGACACCCTTAAGTGGTTGCAATTTCAATAGGCAGACTCTGAGACCTCAATAGGAAGACAGCCGTACAGGGAAAGGACCCAGCAAGGCGCCACTTCTGTACGTGTAGGTTTGCTGTCTCCTATGGTAACGGTATTTAACAGTTCCTAATGCAAAGTTCAACAATTCTCTCAGCTTGACTACAATGTCCACTTGTAGCTCTTCAGCCCCTTGAGCTCCTAGTCTCTCACTGGACTCTCTGATTCACTGACTCTGAATCCCTGGAGCTCCTCAAGGCTTTTGCGGTGGTATCTCCCTCAAGTTTTACCGACGCTTCCCTGCTGGGTCCCTAGCTTGGCACTCCTGGTACCTTTCAAGCTTCACCCCTGAGGACCGGCTCGGTCCCTGGCTTGACACACAAGGCTGCTCTGCATGCTATCCCCTCTGCTGGTTGGGTCCCTGAAAAGCTGCACCAATCTCTGTGAGCAACCGCTTTAGTAAATCTCCCCAATAGAGTAGCTGTGGAAGGATGTTCATCTTCAACATGGCTGCTCTACCGAACCCCAAAATATTTCATCCCATGTTTTCAGACCGGGTTGCATTCCTTAAAAGAGTGGGTGTGGTTTTGTATGTATAACTCACAGGGGAGTCACAGGGGAGCTGTATTCCTACATAAGTGATCGACTCAGTTGCCACACAAATGGGAAATGTTTTGGCATAAAGTCACATTATATTGGTTAAGGTTATTTTGAGTGGAGAAAATTTGGTGTACTTAATTTCTAAATAGATAAAGTCTGGAAATTATCCAAGGCAAGAATTAAATTAGGTAGTGTGGTGTGGGTTTCTGTAAAGAATAGAATACTGTCTGGCCTATAGTAAAGTATTTTCTTGGACAAACCCCAAGAAATGAGCAGGGTGTGTTCAAAGAAGGGTGCTAGGAAATATATTGAGCGATATTCTGATACCTAAGTTCTAAGAGTCTTCATTGGGAAATATTTGGGGCAAATGGACTTTCTTGGTACCATCAAAGACATAACAACATGTTATACTGTACATTTAAAAACAAAGGGCCAGATTCATGTACTTTTACGGCAGCGTAGCGTATCCCGTTTACGTTACACCGCCGCAAGTTTTCAGCGTAAGTGCTTGATTCACAAAGCACCTGCCTGTAAACTTGCGGCGGCAAAAAATTGAAATTTGACGCGGGAACGACGGCCATACTTTAACATGGGCTGTCTAATTTTACACCACCTAAATAGCAATCGCAACTTTAAGAAGGGAAAAGCCGACTAGCGACGATGTAAGAGAATGCGACGAACGCGTGTACCTTCGTGGATCGCCGTAAACAGCTAATTAGCATATGCGACGCGGAAAACGACTCGAACTCCACCCAGCGGGCGCGGAAGTATTGCATCCTAAGATCCGAAGGCGTACGAAGCCGTACGCCTGTCGGATCTTAGTCAAATGCCGTTGTATCTTTGTTTTTGAATTCAAAATAAAGATACGACGCGGCAAATTTGAAAGTACGCCGGAGTATCAGCAGATACTCCGGCGTACTTTTTCTGTGAATCTGGCCCAAAGATTGTTTTTTACAAATGTTCCCAAAAGACTAACACAATTACTCCAAAGGCTCCCTTAGGGCTATAGGCTCCATAATAATATATTCCAACAACATATTGATGTTAATACATTGTAGGGACAAATACATAGTCAGCCAATCTCAACATGTTTTGCGTATTAACTGCTAATTCAGGAGTATTAGAGGGACCGAGATTTCTGAGAAGAATCCAAAAATAAAATAATAGTAATGGTAATGATAATATACATTTAAAATATCACAATTATAACAGCGTGGATGAGATATCCAGAACGTACCCAGCAAAGCCAAATAGGTAAAGAAGGGTCAAGCATACAGGGGAAAAAGGCCAACCCTCACTCAGCAAGCATAGGAGCAATGTAAGGCCAAACAGTATCTACATGCAAACAAATAAATCCTTCATAAGCATCTAAACACTGCCATGACTTTACACTATTAAGAAAGGAAAAAATTATACGAACCATAAGGTGTACCTATAAGGAGGTAAACAATATACATACCAGCCAAACTAAGCTTCCAAAACTTGAAAAGCGGGCAGGTGGACCAAATGGCCAAACCAATACACAGGGGATATAGATATTCATTAATGATGATGTACATAAATAGCCAGATTCACGTAGTTTGGCGTATCTACTGATACGCCGTCGTAAGTCTACCTGAATCCGGCTAAAAGTGTCCAAAAATTCAGATTTACTAGTCAAATGATAGGGAGAACTCATAGGTGTGCGCATAGGGTGTGCCAGGTGTGCCCAGGCACACCCTAATCACCCTGTGCAGCATAAATTCCCCCTACTGCCCTAGTAGCCCTTCCACCTGCACTGCTGCTGGCTTTCCTCCTCTACCGGTGGCTGATGCTGAAGGGATGTTTTAGGATGAACAGGAAAAGGGGCTGGTAAATATGCAATTTACTGACCCCTTCCCTTTCTGAATGAACAAAGTGAGCGATTGGTAGTGTGTGTTTGAGCTTTGGGGTGCACACCCTAATACAATAGGCTGTGCACACCTATGGGAGAACTACACCTGCAATAACAAATAAAGCACATGTAGCTGGCAACCAGACCTAAATCCAAAAACTGTAGCCCTGGGGGCAACAACCCGTCGATCGCGATCTACCCGTCTGATGGGTAGATCTTTAACACTCCTCTGCTTTGCTGACCCCCACACCTCTTATTTTTGGGAGCACTTTATTCTTTTGGAGCACACATGGTTTTTGTGTTGGATGGAGTTTATGGTGTATATAAGTTTGAGAGTTAACAGTGGTCAGTAGTTTAATGAGGCTTATTAGTACAGGTAGTATGATCTCAAATTATAGATCTTTCCAGCCAGTATATAGGATTTTCAGTCAGGTATATGAGTATATTAGCACAGGTAGTGTGACCTCCAATACCCAGATTTTTAAGCGAGTCTTGGAGGTAAGTTTCAACCAAATAGAATCACTTAACACATTTGGTCTCCTCCAAATCTTTCTACAGGAAAGAGTAGGTGTCATAAGGTGGTGGTCTGAAAGGAACATTTGTTCTACAGTTGCTTTCTGTAGGTACAATAGGCCATGCTGTGGTATGAAAAAGTAGTCTATACTTGAGTGCTTATTATGTAGAAGAAAGAAGAAATTAAAATCCTTAACTGACAGAGTGTGCGGCATGTGTCATGTAGCCAGGGCCGCCATCAGGGGGGTACAGGCAGTACACCTGTAAGGGGCCCGGATGGCAACCCCCTTTAAAAGGGGTCCGGAGTTTTCCAGGGGCCCGAAGGCCCACAGGGCCCCAGATGGCAACCCCCATTTTTTTATTTATTTTTAAAAAAAACATATATATTTTTTTTAATATATTTTTATTTTATTTTTATTAAAGGGCCATTTTTTTTTTCTTTTTAGGGGTCCTGAGGTCCACAGGGGCCCGGAGATCCCCAGGGCCCTGGATGACAACCCCCCTTTTTTATAAAAAATATATATATTTTTTATATATTTTTTTATTTCTTTTATTTTTTATATACATATATATTATATTATTATTATTAAAGGGCCCAGAGGGCCCCGGATGGCAACCTCCCTTTTTTTATAAAAAAAAATGTATTTCTTTTTTATATTATTTTATTTATTTATATATATATATATATATATATATATATATATATATATATATATATATATATATTTTTTTTTTTTTATTAAAGGGCTCAGAGGTCCCCAGGGCCCCATGTGGCAAACCCCCTTTTTTTTATTTATTTTTTATTAAAGGGCCCAGAGGTCCCCAGGGCCCTGGATGGCAACCCCCCCTTTTTTTTTTATAAATGTTTATTTTTATTTTTTTTATTCTTTTTTATTTATTTATTTTTTATTAAAGGGCCCAGAGGTCCCGGATGGCAACCCCCCTTTTTTTGTAATTTCTTTTTCTAAAAAAATGTTTTGTGTGTGTGTGTGTGTGTGTATATTTATATGTATTTTATTAAAGGGCCCAGAGGTCCCTAGGGCCCCGGATGGCTACCCCCCTTTTTTATATATATTTTTCTGTATTTCTTTTGTAAAGGCCCCCCCCCCCCCGCTTCTCAATTCGTGGCAGCCTCCCCGCTTCTCAATTTCAGACGGCACCCCCCCCCCCCCCCCCGGTTCTCTTCTCCAGGGGCTGTGTAAGGGGTCCCATAATTCCTGATGGCGGCCCTGCATGTAGCATAAGTGAAGAGAATTGTTTCTTTTTTTGAAGCAGAGCCCTGTAAATCACTCGCTTGATGTTGAAATTCCACTTTTGAACTTGTACAGTTCATCGCGCACCATACATAGAAATAGTACCTGTTGATTGTCGGGACTCAAGTGTGATTGGTTTGCCTCCCGAGAACAAATAAAGTCTTTCCCTGTCTGCCAGTTGATCCATCAGCTTGGAAAACAAAATTGCATCCCCTTCGGTTGTACATGTCAGATTTGTGGTATGATAGACTGCTGGGAATCTATGGTTTAATAAGATATGATTTTAGTCACTTTTAAAAATTAGTTTGTGGTAGAGGTATCTTTTTTTTTTTTTTTATATATATGATACTATGGTGGAATTATTTATAATAAAAAAAATTATATTTTTTTGATAAAAATCCAGTTTCTTTTTTTTTTTTTTTTTTAAGAATCCTGTCCGGGCCTTTGGAACACACCTAATCTCATTTAATATACATTTATGTGAATGGTCTATGTCTAGCCAGTGGAAGAATTTTGTCTGTATAATTTTTACTAATTACCGTATTTATCTTGCTATAACGTGCCCCGGCGTATAGCGCGCACCCCCGAACTTGAAGGAAAATTCCTGGAAAAACAAATACTTACAGTTTGGATGCCCCTCGTCGGTGTCTTGCCCGTCGTCCATCGCGTCCATCGGCGGCCTCGTCCAGTCCGGCGTCCTTCTGCGGCCATCGTGGTGTCCTCCCTGCTCGATCCCTGCTTCCCGCGCTGTGTTTGAACCACTCCGCCGACAAATACCGAGCGCAGTACACTCGGGTATAGTCGGGCAGGCTCGGCTACTCTCGCGTAAAGGACGTACAGGACGTACACGGGAGAGGAGCCGAGCCTGCCCGACTATACCCGAGTGTACTACGCTTGGTATATGTCGGCGCAGTGGTTCAAACACAGCGCGGGAAGCGGGTATCGGCATATATCACGCTCCCACGATTTTGCCCTTAATTTTTTTAGGGCAAAAAAGTGCGCGGTATACGCCGATTAATACGGTACTCACACTTTCATGCCCAGACTATCACATTAGGGTGAACCTCTGTGACAACCTTTTTGGTTTTCTGCAGTAAAAGAAGTTGTGATTGTAAAGTTCATGTAGGTTTGAGACCTTTTCTAAGGTGTCCCCTTAGAGAGGCTGAACATGGTTGTGTAACTAGTAAAAGATGACATATGCTGATTCTTTTTACAGGAGAAAAAAACTTGGACCAAGAACTACAGTGGTCAACAAGAATGCAATTTTTGATCGGGTAAGACGTAATCCCAACATACTTAACCCTTGACCTCAGGGAAAGAAAAGTCTGTACAGAAAAAGTATATTCAGAAAAAAAAGCCAAAAACACAACAGCTGGAAACTTAATTGGAGCCTCTTAAATCTTTCACTTCAGGCAGAAGGTCCATAATAAGAAGGATATTGTTTGATAGACAAGTAATCTATTAACTGCCTCCTGCCCGCCATATAAACAAATGATGGCAGGCGGGATCCCCTCTCGTTCTGGGATGATGTCATATGACGTCGCCCAGTCTCACCGTGATCATGCGCCCCCAGGGGGCGTGACCCCGATCTTGGTAAAGAGCTGAAGAGCTGACTCTTTACCCATGTGATCGGCTGTGCAGGATCACAGCTGATCACATGTAAGCACGATAGTGCTGTTCCCTGACAGTGTGAAGAGAGGAAAGCCAATCATCGGCATCTCCTCACAGTGGAGACTTGTACTTATCATCAGGGCACTAATTATCAGTGCCCTGATGATCAGTGCAGCCCCAACAGTGCCCATCAGTAAGGCCATTCTGTGCCCATCAGTGATGCAAGTCAGTGCTGCCGATCAGTGCCCCCTATTCGTGCCACCTATCATTGCCCATCAGTGTCGCCTATCAGTGCCTATTAGTGCTGCATATTAGTGCCTCCCCATCAGTTCCCTTCAGTGCTGCCTCATCAGTGCCCATTAGTGCCGCCTCAGCAGTGCCCATTAGTGCAGCCTCATCAGCGCTCTTCAGTGAAGGAGAAAATTACTTAGTTTCTGTCAGAAGATTTTGCAAATAAGAAAAAACATTTCTTTTCTCAAAATATTTGATATTTTTTCTTTTATGTTAGCTGAGAGAGGAGTCCTCACTGACAGAATCAGGCTCAGAATACGAACCTGTAGAGCAGGGGTCTCAATCTGGCGGCCCTCCAGCTGTTGCGGAACTACAAGTCCCATCATGCCTCTGCCTGTGGGAGTCATGCTTGTAACTGTCAGCCTTGCAATGCCTCATGGGACTTATAGATCTGCAACAGCTGGAGGGCCGCCAGTTTGAGACCCCTGCTGTAGAGAGTAGCGGCATCCTGACAGAAAGCTCAGACGATGAAAAAGAGGTCCCTGCTAAGGTCAGGCATACCCGACCCCATGCTACAATCGCACAATGATTCTCATATGCAGCAGAGTGCCAGTACTAATGCCACACTACCTGCTGGTGAACTGGCAAGCACCGGCGGCCTAATTCATACTGGTCTTTTACATACCAAACACTGCAGTATCTCATGGCGACGTAGCGAGTGCCAGAAGTGCAGTCCAAGCTGGTGCAGTGGCTAGCACAGGTAGGGTCCCAAGAATTAGTAGTGTCCTTCCTGATGTGCTTGCAAATCCTGATTGGCAGCCCACAGATTCTGCAGCACCCGTACTGCCCACATTAAATGCCCAACCCGGAATTCAGGTGGAAACAGCAAATTTAACTACTCTCATTGATTTTTTTTTTTTTTTGCTGTTTTTCACGGAAGATCTGTATCGATTGATTGTGGACAAAAGCAATTTATATGCTGAGCAGTAAATTGCAGGCAGCCCAAATTCGTTCCTTGCCAGACAATTCAAATGAAAACCTATTATGGTTTACAGGTTTAAAACTTTTTTGGGTCTAACCCTCCACATGGACATTAATAAAAAGAATGACACCCGATTCATCATATACCCATGTTTCAGGCATAGATATGGGAATATAATGTGATTTATGTACCGTATTTATCGGCGTATACCGCGCACTTTTTTGCCCTGAAAATCAGGGCAAAATCGTGGGTGCGCGATATACGCCGATACCCGCTTTCCCGCGCTGAATTTGAATACTGCGCCGACATATACCGAGCGCAGTACACTCGTGTATAGTCGGCCAGTCTCGGCTCCTCTCGCGCTGACGTCCTGGACGTACAGGACGTCAGCGCGAGAGTAGCCGATCCTGCCCGACCATACACGAGTGTACTGCGCTCTGTATATGTCGGCGCAGTATTCAAACTCGGCGCGGGAAACGAGCGGGGAGGACGCGAGGACACCGCAGAAGGACGCCGGACCCGACGAAGAGGACACCCGAAGCCGCAGACGGACGCCGAACCCGACGAGGACGCCGCGCAAGACACCAAAACTGTAAGTACAAAAAATCTTTTTTCCACAGGAATTTTGGGCAACTTTAGGGGTGCGCGCTATATGCGGGAGCACGCTATACCCCAATAAATACGGTATTTAAATGACAATATACTCTGTTGTCCTCGGGGTGAGCCTGAATATGATCAGCTCCACAAAATTTGGCCCCTTAACCAGAAATTTGCAGATGTGTATACACCCCAACCAAATATCTGCGTAGATGAGTCCCTCATTCATCTTTCTGGCTGCCTTGCATTCCAATAGTTTCTCCCCAGCAAGTGTGCCAGATCTGGGGTCAAAATGTATAAGCTCTGTGGGAGGACAACAGGCTATACATGTAATTGCTTGGATTTATGAGCGAAAAGATAGTCACATGGATGCCCAGACTACATGGGGAGCAGTGGCAGGACAGCATGGGACTTGGTGTCACCCTTATTTCAAAAGGGATACGTGGACAGGTATTATTCAAGTGTGCCACTTTTCAGATACCTTTTTAATCTTGGAATTGGCTCATGTGGCACCATGCAACCTAATCACCAGGGCTTCCCCCAACGGCTTGTAAATACCCAACTTAGAAAGGGGGAAAGAGCCTGCTTGAGAAATAATGAATTGCTTGCAGTGAAGTGGAAGGACAAACGGGATGTTTTCATCCTGTCTCCTATTCACGAAACGACAGTTCAAATTTACGCGGCGTCTGGTGTTGTTGAGAAGCTCCTGTGTCCATGACTACAACCTTATCATGGGAGGGGTGGACTTTAATGACCAGATGAAGAAGCCGTACTTTTTTCCCATAGAGCCAGACGCTGGTACAAGAAAGTGTCTGTACAATCCTTTTGTTCTTTACAAAGCAATAGGACGAAGTGAATCTTTCTTAAAATTTAAGGAAGAGACCATCACGGCCCTTTTGTTTCCAGAAGGTGCTGTGGCCCAATCCCCAAATCCTGTTTACAGGAATGCCATTCAGCTGCAGCACTGACCTGTTTATTCTGACAGCAGCAGGGTGTGCTTTCAGAACACATACATCAGCTGTTGCAGTGCTGCTGGAGGAGATTTCTCATCTCAGTTTAAAAAAAAAACGTACATGCCCAAGCATTAGGGGCCTGTGGGCGGATAGCTCTTTTTTTTCGCATTTATATTTTTTATTTTATTGTTGGCACATATTTCACACCATTTTAAAGCGTGACATGTTTGGTATTTACTTGGAGTAGCATCATCTTTAAAATTTTACCAAAATAAATATATATTTTTTAAATTGTGTTTGAAAAACTCTGTTGCTCAAATACTGTGTGACATAAAAAAAATGCAACACCCAACATTGTAGTCTCTAGGGCCTCTGCTTTAAAAAAAAATGTTTGGGAGTAGTAAGAAATTTTCTAGAAAAAAATTAAAAACATTAAATGCTTAAGTCGCCATAAGCCCCAGAATTTTCTAAAAGCACCTCTGCCTAATAAAAAAACACAAACCCTTCATATTTTACATCCTGGGAAAAACCTATCGTATTTAGTTTCTATGAATATGTGTAATTGGGATGTATTTAACCCCTTGGTGCTGGCGCCTCCCAGCCCTTTAAGGGGTTTCAGATGCCGGGGGTGGGAAGGGGTTTATGATCATGTGAGCGCCGTAATTGGCTGCCACAGCAGTCATATGATCGGAAAGCTCCCTATCACAAGTAGCAATCAAGAGCTTTCCGTTAGCCGCTGGTAGCTATAGCTATAGCGCAGGGCACGTGCTCTCAGGACAGCTGTACTTACATTCTGGTACGCAAATATGCAGCCACTCGTTGTTAAGGCCCACCCGCTAAGAGGCCGTATATATGCATGCTGTCGGCGCCAAGAGGTTAAAAATGTTTGTCAAGGCTCGCCTTGAACTCCCTCCCAATTTATAAATGCATTTAGCTGTGATCTTCTACAAGAATGCTTTAACCACTTGCTGACCGCCCTCCCTATAGCACTTTTACTGCCACAGGGCGGCAGCTGTGGGCAGAATCACATATATATACATGATTTTGCATTTCAACCTGCAGGGGGCGGGGGTGCGTGCCATCGGCAGGTTGCTTCTGCTGTGATAATTCACAGCAGGAGCTGGTCTGTGGGTCCCTAGGATTCAATGTCCTCCAGCACCTGCCTGGTCATAGTAAAACACTATAGTAAAACACAGAGAACTGAGAAATGTAAACAATGCATATCTCAGTTCTAACAGGGGGGAAGGCACAATCCTGAGTCTCTGCAAAGCAGGCCCAAAGCAGAGACTAGAACCGATCTCTTCCCCTAGTGAAAACACCACACTGTGTACAGAAAAACACTGGCTAGGCACACAGTTAACCCTTTGATCTCCCTAGATGTTTAACCCCTTCCCAGCTAATGTCATTAGTACAGTGACAGTGCATATTTTTAGCACTGATCACTGAATTAGTGTCACTGGTTCTCACATAGTGTCAAAGTGTCAGTTAGTGCCACAATATCACAATCCCGATATAAGTCGCTGATCGCTGGCATTACTAGTATAAAAAAATTAAATAAATAAAAATTCCATAAATATATCCCATAGTGCAGATTTCCCCAACCCCTGGTCCGCGGCCCACTAACGGGCCGCGGCACTTCTGCAGCCAGGCCGCGAGCAGGCGGCATGAGAGAGCCCCACATGCGGACCGCGGCACTCTGCCATTCGAACCGCAAGGAGACTTTTCTTCCTCCTGCGTCGCTCATAGAGCCGACAGCGGGAGGCGGAAAAATTCTGGGTGGAGGGCGGAGCTGCCCGAGGTTATCAAACAGGCGATTGGCTGCTAGGACTGTCCTTCATCCTAGCAGCCAATCACCTGTTTGTTACCTCGGCCCTCCATCCAGAACTGTCCCGCCTCCTTCCCTGCAATTTTTCTCCTCATACTGTGCCTCCCTCCGATCTGTCCCTAAGTGTGGGGGATGGAACCGAGAACTGTAATGTGTGGGGGACGGAACCAAGGACTGTAATGTGTGGGGGACGGAACCGAGGACTGTAATGTGTGGGGGACGGAACCCGAGGACTGTAATGTGTGGGGGACGGAACCGAGGACTGTAATGTGTGGGGGACGGAACCGATGACTGTAATGTGTGGGGGATGGAACCGAGGACTGTAATGTGTGGGGGACAGAACTGAGGACTGTAACGTGTGGGGGACGGAACTGAGGACTGTAATGTGTGGGGGGGAAAGGCTGAGGACTGTAATGTGTGGGGGGGAAGGCTGAGGACTGTAATGTGTGGAGGGGGGAAATCTGAGGACTGTAATGTGTGGGGGGGGGAAGGCTGAGGACTGTAATGTGTGTGGGGGGGGAGGCTGAGGACTGTAATGTGTGGGGGGGGGAAGGCTGAGGACTCTAATGTGTGGGGGGGGGGAAGGCTGAGGACTGTAATGTGTGTGGGGGGACTGATGATTGTAATGTTTCTGGGGGGAAGGCTGAGGACTGTAATGTGTGTGGGGGGGGGAAGGCTGAGGACTGTAATGTGTGGGGGGGAAGGCTGAGGACTGTAATGTGTGGGGGGGGACTGAGGACTGTAATGTTTGGGGGGGAAGGCTGAGGACTGTAATGTTTGGGGGGGAAGGCTGGGGACTGTAATGTGTGTGGGGGGGGGGGGGGAGGCTGAGGACTGTAATGTGTGGGGGGGACTGAGGACTGTAATGTGGGGTTATGATATAAATAGGGGCAGATGACAGTAATGTTAATGGGGGAGCCCAGAGTATAACAACACTACCAGTGACAGGGTGAGTGTGAGCAGGGCCTAGTGGGGGCACTAGCTTCATCTGTTGGGGCCTTACCACATCTGGTGGCAGGCAGCATGGCAAGTGACAATCCGCATCTGGTGGCAGGCAGCATGGCAAGTGACAATCCGCATCTGGTGGCAGGCAGCATGGCAAGTGACAATCCACATCTGGTGGCAGGCAACATGGCAAGTGACAATCCGCATCTGGTGGCAGGCAGCATGGGCAAGTGACAATCCGCATCTGGTGGCAGGCAGCGTGGCAAGTGACACGCTCAAAGCTCCCACTGATTCTGCATTATGGTGGGTTTAACTTTATTTATTACTACAATGTAATAAATAGAAATAATGCCCTGACAAATTGCCTGCGAAAAATCGCTTACCCCCCGCATGCCATCCCCAACCTCCCCCCAACCGGGCCTTTGCAAAATTTTCTTCCATGCAGCCAGTCCCCGGTGCCAAAAAGGTTGGGGACCACTGCCATAGTGTGTAGACTCTATAATGTATGCGTAAACCAATCAAGATATGCTTATTGTGATTTTTTTTACCAAAAACATGTAGCAGAATACACCTTGATCTAAATTTGACTTTTTAGGTTTTTATTATTGCATAGTTTTTATAACGAAAAGTAAAAAATATTGTTTTTTTTTCCCAACGTTTTTTTTCAATTTCTTTAAAAATTGTCATTTTTTTTGTTTTGTTTATAGTACAAAAAAAAAAAAAAAAACGCAGTGGTGATAAAAATACCACCAAAAGAAAGCTCTATTTGTGGGGGAAAAAAAATAACACATTTGATTTGGGTACAGTTTTGCACGTGCAATTTTCAGTGCTGTATCGCAAAAAAATGGCCTGATCGTGAAGGGGGTAAATCTTTCCCGGAGGTCAAGTGGTTATTGTTGTTTTTTTGTTTTTTTTATAAAAGATGGGTGCATCCATTTATTGAATCCAATGACCAGTTGTGACACCAGACTTTTTACTTTAGGTAATTTGGCATGCATGGTACATGGTCCATAATCACAATGTCATTACTGGCCCTCAAGGATTTAAACACAATTGGTTGGTTGAGTTTTTCTAATATTGTAGTGCAAATAGTTATTAGGCTGCTGTGTACATAAGACAGAAACAAGACCATCTCATTTCACTGGGTAAACATCAGAATGAGTCATTGATTACCTTAAAATGGATGGAATTATATCCTCGCTTTTCTGTGCAATTTTCATAACCAATGCAAAAACTTTACATTTGACTAGGTTATTGACCTGCTAGCAATGCCCCCTTAAAATGAATTAAATAGTACATGATCCTGAATGGCCTTTAACTTTAACTTTAACTCTTTTTTTTTTTTCAGCCAGGTGGTACTAGATAATCACATCTCCTTTAGTATTCATAGAGCTGAACACTGACACTGAGGGGCAGATCCTCAAAGAAATTACGCCGGCGTATCTGTTGATACGCCGCGTAATTTAAAATTTTGCGAGTCGTATCTTTGTTTTGGTATCCACCAAACAAGATACGACGGCATCTGTGTTAGATCCGACAGGCGTATGCCTTAGTACGCCGTCGGATCTAAGATGCAATTTTCCGGCGGCCGCTGGGTGCCGTTCACGTCGTAATCCGCGTCGAGTATGCAAATTAGCTTTTTCCGACGATCCACGAAGGTACGAGCCGCCGTCGCATTCTTTTACGTCGTTTCCGTTCGGCTTTTTCCGGCAAATAGTTAAAGCTGCTATCTGGTGGCGTACTCAATGTTAAGTATGGCTGTCGTTCCCGCATATAATTTTGAAAATTTTACGTTGTTTGCGTAAGTCGTCCGTGAATGGGGCTGGACGCCATTTACGTTCATGACGAAAACAATGACGTCCTTGCGACGTCATTTGGAGCAATGCACCCTGGGAGTTTTGACGGACGGGGCATGCGCAGTTCGTTCGGCGCGGGGACACGCTTTATTTAAATGAAACACGCCCCCTACTCGCCGCATTTGAATTCCGCGCCCTTACGCCGCGAGAAATACACTACGCCGCCGTCACTTACGGCGCGAATTCTTTCTGGATTCAAACCAAAGCCAGGTAAGTTGCGGTGGCGTACCGTATCACAGATACGCTGCGCCGGTGCAGATCTTTGAGGATCTGCCCCTGAATCTATTGTTTCTAGACGTGTCTCTAAATACATTAAAAACCAAATTAAAAGGAAGGAAAAAAAGACGATGAAGACAGAAAAATTTCATATTTTTTTCTATTTTTCTGTGAAATTCCCTTTATATCACATCCATGTCTTAGAACAGTGGTCCCCAAACACCAGCCAGATGTGCCCCTTTAGTTGCTTTTATTTGACTCTGGAGGCTCTATTCCTCTCACTGATACCAACAGCCCCCACAGCCCATAGTAATAGGCACCTTTGATTAAGGATTTGAACTATAATACTCCATATCGATGTGAGCATATTTTCACACAAAAGAATATCTGAACTTTTGCGATGGCTGCTATGCAACAAAAAAAAAGCACACTTTTCAAAATAATTGACCATTAGCATTCACTTCTATAAGCTTTTATTTCTCATTTTAGATGCTGGATTTTTAGGCTTCATGTGCACAGGTTTGAAGACCTCTTCTGAACACTGACACTTGACAGCTAGTAACCGACGTTTAAAGCGGAGTTACACCCACATTTTTCACTCCTCACCATGCAGCACTAATGTGCATCCTTTAAATGAATTGGCAGTTAAATTTTTTTTTCTGTTCACTTACCTGATTTATGCCTATATCTAATTTCACTTCCTCCTCTAGGGGGCCGCGGTGCCCAGTTTTGCATTGGCTCCTGGGAGATCTTGGTCAGCTTGGCATGGCGTATATGGAAATTTTTGGCCAGCTTGTCATTGCACGGCTCTCGTAACATTTAACTTTGGTGTCTATGGAAAATCTCGGTCAGCTTGCCAAAATTGCACCGCACTGCATATGCGGAAGATCGGCAGGTGTATTCTGGGTAGCCAGCATGCACGGAATCCAGGAAGAAGGACACTGTGGCTTCAGATGCCCACACTGGAGATGGCCGCGCTGTGCAGAAACTTCACAAAGTAAGAAAAACATGGCTGCACAGATAGAAAACGCCGCATTAAAAGTCATATTTTGGCCGGAACTCCGCTTTAAGCACTTCAGCCCTGAAAGGATTTGCCCCCTTAATGACCAGAGCATTTTTTGCGATACAACACTGCTTTGCTTTAACTGACAATTGTGCAACGTGGTACCCAAACAAAATTGATGTCCTTTTTTTCCCCACAAATAGAGCTTTCTTTTGGTGGTATTTGATCATTTTATTTTTTTGTAAAGTTGCTGCGGCGTAGCGTAAATCCCCCGGCGCAAGCCCGCCTAATTCAAATGAGCCGGGTAGGGGGCATAGAGCATTTAAATTAGGCGCGTACCCGCGCCGAACGTACTGCGCATGCGCCGTCCCTAAAATTTCCCGACGTGCATTGCGCTAAATGACATCGCAAAGACATTGGTTTCGACGTGAACGTAAATGGCGTCCATCCCCATTCACGGACGACTTACGCAAACAACGTACATTTTTAAATTTCGACGCGGGAACGACGGCCATACTTAACATTGGTTGCCCCTCATATAGCAGGGGCAACTTTACGCATCGCAAATCTAACGTAAACGTAACTTCACTGCGTCGACCGCGCATACGTTCGGGAATTTGCGTATTTTGCTAATTTGCATACTCGACGGGGAAAACGACAGAGGCGACACCTAGCTGTGAAAAAAAAAAATGCATTTAAGATCCGACAGCGTAAGAGCCTTACGCCTGTCGGATCTAATGGTTATCTATGCCTAACTGATTCTAAGAATCAGTCGCATAGATACGACGGCCCAGATTAGGACGTACGATGACGTACATTGCGTTGCGCCGTCGTAAGCCCTTTGAGAATCTGGGCCTATGTCTCTGAAAACGCCTATAAAAGTAAACGCTTATAAACGCGAATTACCGCGTTTAGACGCTGTTACAAGCATTTAGCGTTTCAAGTACCCCTAAACTTCCGTCCTGAATGCAATTTTACGTTTAAAAAAAAAACACTTCTAACCTTAACTGCTTCTAAACGACTATAAACGCCAGAGTGTACATGTACCCATAAGATAATATTCAGGAGAGTTCCGAGGCTGCTGAAAAAACGCCCAAACGCTCCTAAACTTCGTTTACCAGCTGCAGTGTACATGAGGCCTTACAAAAGACTGAAAAAAGTAAACTAGTATAATCACTGGGTAAACACAAATCTATGATAAATGGTAGGGACTCAACTATATTAACTCGCTATCTGATTATTTATAAGTACAGTGGATTTCATCTGATTAAGTCGATTTGAAAAAAATATATTGTGAAATTTAAAAACTCTGATAAACCCAAAACTTTCCTCCTTTCCATTTCCTCTCACTTAAATACTGCAATATAATATTTTTTACTTTCAAATATTATAGCAGAATTGTGTCAGTAATGATAACGGCCCATGCATAGGTTGGAAGAAAAATATATCAGCCTGCTTTAAGAATTTCGAAGGTAGCCTGCTGCAGATTCATAAATCTAACTTCAAACCTTCCCACAAGCAATCAAATCACATTTCACAAATGCAAATTGGTGCAGACCAAGGCTGTCAGCTGGAGGAGTAGGCCGATCACACCGATATAAAACAAGTCTTATTAATAACTACAGGATGGATTGGGAGTCCTTGTATTCCTCTGGCAATCCTGTGTTAATGTCACAACTGAAGCTAGTGGAATTTGTCTGTGCTGATGTAAGGAATCTGTTTAACATTTGAGCTTTATAAAAAATATTTTACAGTACCTTGCAAAAGTATTCACCCCCTTGGCCTTTTACCCATTTTGTTACATTAGACCCCATTCACACCTAGGCGTTTTTACGCCTGTAGCTCTACGCCGCTGCCGCCAGAGGGCTGAAAACAGATGTCCCTCTATGGAGATGGTTCACATCTCCACGCCGAACGCCGGACGCCTGTCGCCTGCCGCGTGAAAAAAGGTCCCGGACCTTTTTTTCAGGCGTCTTCGAGCGTTCGGCTAGGAGATGGCAATCATCTCCATAGAGGGGGTCATCTTGGGGCACATCTAGGCGGACAATACCGGCGTTTTGTCGCCGCAAATCGCGGTACAAAACGCCGCTATTTTTACCGCGATTTGCGGCGACAAAACGCCGCGATTTCGTCCGTCTAGATGTGAATGCAGCCTTACAGCCTTTAGTTTAATGTTTTTTCAATCTGAAGTATGTGTGATTGATCAGAACACAATAGTCTAAATTGGTGAAGTAAAATTAGAAAAATATATACATAAAACAATTTTTCAGCAATAAAAAAATGATTGATAAATGAGGTGATAAGCGCAATAAAAGTGCAAATCAAATGAGAATGCAGCCTAAGGCCTTGTACACACTACGCAAAAAAACAGCAAGAAACTTGAGGCCTTACAAAAGACTGAAAAAAGTCTTGTGTACATTTTTCGACGAGGAAACTGTCGAGGATCTCGTCGAGCCAAAAAGAGAGCATGTCTTCTTTTTCCTCGACGGGAATGGAGAAATTTGGCTCGCCGAGATCCTCGACAGCCTAACAAGGAACTCGACGAGCAAAACGATGTGCTTCGCCCGTCAAGTTTCTCGGTCATGTGTACGAGGCCTAATGCTATAGTAAAGCCGCAATGGTGTGCAGTGATGTGAATAGAACACAACTGAGTTCTGTAGTAAATAGCTAGTGAACGCTAGTAAACATAAAATAATGCTGATAATATTCTTTCTGTGTTCTTCTGAATGAGTCTTCAAAGGAGTGGGCTCACAGAGCGCTTACCTTCCTGCAGTTAAAATAACGCCTTGGATGTATGGGTCTCTGCTGCTGGTGCTGGACGTGTGCTGTGCGGCTCCCCCTGATCCGTCTCCTCCTGGTGATTAATGATGCAAACTCGGTCCTCCGGGTGATCATCAATATTGCCCAGGATAAATTAAATAAAGGAGAGATCCCATGGTGTAGTATGTAGTGTACGATTTAATTAAAGATGCAAAAAAAAACTGCTGCTTACAAAGTTAAAATGAGTAATCACAGAGGTACTTCCTGATGTTAATTCCCTGGGTATATCCGTCCCTTACATGTTACGCCACATCACGTCATGATAATTGGCATGTGCGTATGTATTCACCCCCTTTGTTATGAATCCCATAAAAAGCTCTGGTGCAAACAATTACCTTCAGAAGTCACATAATTTGTGAAATGATGTCCACCTGTGTGCAATCTAAGTGTCACATAGTTACATAGTTAGTCAGGTTGAAAAAAGACACATCTGTCACATGATATGTCATTACATATACACACCTTTTTTGAAAGGCCCCAGAGGCTGCAACACCTAAGCAAGAGGCACCACTAACCAAGCACTGCCATGAAGACCAAGGAACTCTCCAAACAAGTAAGGGACAATGTTGAAGTACAAGTCAGAGTTAGGTTACAAAAAAATATCCAAATCTTTGATGATCCCTAGAAGCACCATCAAATCTATCATAACCAAATGGAAAGAACATGGCACAATAGCAAACCTGCCAAGAGACACCCACACAACAAAACTCACGGAACGGGCAAGGAGGGCATTAAATTAGAGAAGAAGCACAGAGACCTAAGGTAACCCTGGAGGAGCTGCAGAGTTCCACAGCAGAGACTGGACTATCCTTACATAGGACGGCAATAAACCATACGCTCCATGGAGTGGCCAGAAGAAAGCCATTACTTTCAGCAAAAAACAGAATGGCACGTTTTGAATTCACGAAAAGGCATGTGGGAGACTCCAAAAATGTATGGAGGAAGGTGCTCTGGTCTGATGAGACTAAAATTTTGTCTATCAAAGAAAACGCTATGTCTGGACCCAAAGAACACCATCCCCACAGTGAAACATGGTGGTGGCAGCATTGTGCTGTGAGGATGTTTTTCAGCAGTCAGGACTGGGAAACTGGTCAGAGTTGAGGGAAAGATGGATGGTGCTAAATACAGGGATATTATTGAGGAAAAACTGTACCGCACTGTGTGTGATTTGAGGCTAGGATGGAGGTTCATCTTCCAGCAGGACAATGACCCCAAACACACTGCTAAAGCAACACTTGAGTGGTTTAAAGGGAAACATGTAAATGTATTGGAATGGCCTAGTCAAAGCCCAGACCTCAATTCAATAGAAAATCTGTGATCATTAAATATTGCTGTTCACAAGCGCAAACCATCCAACTTGAAGAAGCTGGAGCAGTTTTGCAAGGAGGAATGGTCAAAAATCCCAGTGGTAAGATGTGGCGAGCTCATAGAGACTTATCCAAACTGACTTGGAGCTGTGATAGCCGCAAAATGTGTCTCTACAAAGTATTGACTTTAGGGGGGTGAATAGTTATGTGCATTGACTTTTTCGGTTATTTTTCCTATTTGTTGTTTGCTTCACAATAAAAAAAAACATCTTCAAAGTTGTGGGCATGTTCTGTAAATTAAACAATGCAAATCCTCAAATGTTTATTCCAGGTTGTGAGGCAACAAAACATGAAAAATGCCAAGGGGGTGAATACTTTTGCAAGGCACTGTAAAGAGCTACTACCATAGTTTGGGGTATTTTTGTATGTGAAGTTTATAATTTTACAAACTTACAATTACTTCTACAACATAAAATCCTTGTTTAAGAATTAAACATTTTACCCTATGGTTTTCCAGAGAGAGTGCGGCAGGAGGCATCAAGTTCTGTAAATAAGAAGAAAAGGCTAGCCTGGAAAACATGTGAAAAACAGCCAAGCACTCCACCAGGTGGTTGAAAATGAGAACACAAAACAACTATTGTGGAATAATGTATAAATATTTATTAAATAATGTATGTATTAATAATCTTTATTTCTATCCCTGATACTAAAAATAAATCTGAACAAGTGTTTGTTTGTTTTTTTTACATTTTTTATAAAAATTGTGAAAAAAACAAACTTTAAAAATGGTACGCAACACAGAGAAAGATGAAAAAGTAGGGATATACAATGGTAGCATGTACAGTATTAAGAAAATGTACAGTATATGTAAAACTGTAACCAGATTATATTTTAGTTTGAGGTAACATAATTATCTACCCAGGAAGGCCAATTTCTATCGAATATACAGCAATTCATCAAATTAATAGCCAACATTATTTCAGAAGTGTAATTGACGTGTACTAGGTTTATGGTTTCAGAGAAATTTGGGGAATCTTGAGAGTTCCACTTTTTGAGGATGGTGTTGCGAGCAGTTAATAGTATATGTGTCACTGTGGGTCTCATGGATTTTGGGTATGTATCTTTTACTAATATGTTAAGAATGGCTAGTCGCTGGTTGGGAGGTGCGACTGAGCACAATAAGTGGAATATCTGCCTCCAGAAGCTAGTGAGGCTCGGGCACTCCCAAAGAATGTGTAACAGACTACCTGTTTGCCCACAATTGCGCCAGCAGTTGGGGGATCTGTTTGGGTAGAATTTTGCTAACCTATAGGGTGTGAAGTACCATCTATGTGTGATTTTTTTTTTTTGTAATTTCCCAGTGGTTGCTACATTTGGAGAATTGATGTAATGATTGAAAGGCAGCTTGCTATTGTTTAAGAGAAAAGGTGTCACGGCCCCTACCATGCCAAGCAGACGGCTAGGCGTGGTCACGCCCCAAGTGGCTCTGGGTGGTATTGAACCTGGGACCTCTCTGTTGCTGCTTTGGTTCTTTACTTCTGAGCCACTCCTCTGTTTGGTATTCTGCCTGCTTTCCAGCTAAGCCTGGTTCTGACACCCCTTTCACACCTCTGCGACAAAACGCCCGACGCCGGACGCTCGTGCCGCTGGAGGGGAGAATTCCCATTGCTGTCTATGAGATGGTTCACATCTCATAGACGCCGTACGCCTGCCGCCTGAAAAAAAGTCCGGACCCTTTTTTTCAGGCGGCATTGGCGTTCGGCCATACAAAGCGGCGTTACTTGTCGCGGAGGTGTGAATGCAGCCTGAATGATGTGCTGATCGCCTTTCTCTGGATCTCCTTGCAATCTGCACCTGTCTCTCCTGGTTCAGCTGAGGCAGGTTACCTAATTAACTAGGGTATAAATCACTGCCTCACTCTGAGGGATGTGTCAGTTCATTGTTCTGTCATTGCCAAAGGTTTCTGTATTCCTGTGTTCTGTTTCAGCTACAGCTACAAGACTGACTCCAGCTTTTGACCCTGGCTATGTTGATCGTTTATTCTGAATTCTGGAATCTCTGACCACGGCTTTACTTCGACTATCCTTTGGCAAATCCCTATCAATCCCCTGTGCACAGACTCACAGCCCAGGTAGCTTCTTACCTTGTTACCGTGGGCTGTGTGTATTTGCAAGGGTGAGCATACATATCTGCATTATGGACTCCAACCAAGGTAAGCCCTTACAATAGGATTAGTTCAAATCTTTTTCCAATTTGAACAAATGTTTGACTTCGCAAAGCCGTTTTCTTCTGACTCTTCCAAAAGGAAAGAATCTCAGAGAAGTAAAGCCGACCATAGATTGTTCGTATCTCAGCCGGTGTAGCAAGGAATGGCCGAAATTTGAACCATATATGGGCAGGCTGTACCCAAGTTGATCAATCGGTCAGAGTTTACATGCAGGGCCGATCCTCCCTATAGGCTCACTATGCAAGCTGCTTAGGGACCCGCAAAGCTGGGAAGGGCCCCCCAAATTACTAGAGGCCCCGCCTGATGAGAAGTTATTTTTGCCCCCTCACCCCACTTCTAAACTCGCTGGCTGCAGAACACCCCCTCCCCCCGCTTCTCAACTTTCTTTGTCAGCGCCCCCCGCTTCTCATTTTTGATGTGCCAGGTCATTTTGCTTAGGGCCCCAGGGAGGTCAGGATCGGCACTGTTTACATGCGATTATTGCTAGCAACTAGCAGTAATCTCTGTGTTCTCCCGATGGTTGGCTCTGTTCCACTAATCTCACAATCTTAGCAGACAACTTTTTATGATGTCAAACAATGCAAACCAACATGATTTACACCACCTAAATCTTTGAAAAGGTTATAAGAAGGCAAGTCAATGTTGCTAAACAAGTAGGGATCATTTATGGATAAATACAATTGTACTGCTGTAGTTAGCTGATGTGATGAAAGACCCCATGCCAAGAGATGTCTGTGGAGGAAGATGATACTTGTATAGCATTTCCATGGACCCTCCCCACAGCTGCATCTGATTGTGTGCAAATGACTTTAAGAAAGCAAAGAAAGGAATAACCCAATGGATAAAAAAAGCATGTTCGCGCAAAAAAATTTAATAACAGCAATTAGCGGCGAGAGACTGAACGTGGCAATTAGAAAAGCCCAGATCAAAGGGAAACTTAAAAGGGTAATTTGCAACGGTGTCTTTAGAAAAGAAAAGTGTGTCAGCTCAGAGAACCTCCAAGACAGCTGTGGCTGCTTCTCCGCTGGTGCACAGCATGTTCCCTTCAGATAAAGGTGTTTACATGCCAGCCAATTACTCTGAGAGCACTCCACATGTCACAGAAAAAAAGACAGTAGTCACCAAACCAGCACATTGTTGCAGACCAAAGTCAGTTAAAACTGACAGCAAAATAATTTGGGAAACTAATGATAAGGGGGGGGGGGGGATAAAAAAAAAAAGAGACCCTTCCCTATAAAAGTACACAGTGGGTAACTTTATTACATGCTCGTAAACTTGTTTTACATGATTATTTGTAGCAGCAGTAAACCTGTTATGTCAGGCAGGGAATTTTAGGGTGTTTATGTTTGGCATTAAATTCTAATTTTACTCCCTTGTCTGTTACTATTACAAAACTTGTTTAAAAAGATTCTTAGGTTGTCAGGTTACATAGTTACATCTAGTTCAACCAAAAAAATAATAATCTATACCAGTGGTTCTCAACCTTACTAGTGCCGTGACCCCTTGATAAAATTTCCCATGTTGTGGGGACCCCCAACAGTAAAATTATTTTCGTAGCTTGGGTTGTCCTCACCCAAGGCAAGACAAATAATTTGCGCCCCTAAACCATGGACATTTAGCGCTCACTGAGTCCCTTCCACTCGTACAGTAAAACCCCTTATGGTACATTTTGGGATGTACCACTCTTTTTTTGTTCTCCTTTCTTTCCCTTTTATCTCTCTCTATCCTCATTTCTTCTTTTTTCCCCATCCCTCTCTCTAGCTGTCTTTCTTGTTCTTTCTCTTATTCTTTGTTCCTCCTCCTCTTTTCCTCTCCCTTCCATGTATTCTCTACTTTTAGGACTTTCTTACTCCTTGGTGGGGGGAATGGGATGAGTGGCAGTGCTGGTGGGGGGTGTGATCAGAGGCAGCACTAGGTGCTCTTGATCAAGGTCACCTATGCCATAATCAGGAGATAGGGTCTCCCCAGCCCCTCCCACTTCACATTCCTCACCAGTCAGCTGACGTCTAGTCTCTGCCCCCCACCCATGCCGTGAACTGAATTAGCGGCTGCAAAAAGTCTGAGTGGGCGGCCACAGGCTCCAGGGACAGCCCGGCTGGGCTTCCGCAAAAAGGCTGGGAGAGTGGTGCGGGTTTCAGGAACAGCCCAGGATTCGGTGACCCCTGGCAAATTGCCCTTCGACCCCCGAGGGGGTCCCGACCCCCAGGTTGAGAACCACTGATCTATACCCACAGTTGATCCAGAGGAAGGCGAAAAACCCTTCCTGATCCCCCGAGAGGCAATCAAATGTTCCCTGGATCAACTTTACCTATAAATGTTAGCACCCAGTTATATTATGTATACCTAGGAAATACTCCAGGCTTTTTTTAAAGCAATCTACTGAACTGGCCAGAACCACCTCTGGAGGGAGTCTATTCCACATTTTCACAGCTCTTATTGTAAGGAAACCTTTTCGTATTTGGAGATGCCCCCTTGTCCTCTGTGATGAGCTTAAAGTGAATGACTTATTACCAAGTTCACTATATGGACCCCTTATGTACATGTTGATCATATCCCCTTTTAATCTCCTCTTCTCAGGAGGGAATATATTCAGTTCCTCTGATCTTTCCTCATAGCTGAGCTCCTCCATGCCTTTTCTCAGTTTGGTTGCCCTTCTCTGCACTTTCTCCAGTTCCCCGATATCCTTTTTGATCTGGTGCCCAAAACTGAACTGCAAATTTCAGTTGAAAAGAAAAAATGAATGCAGAGTCTCAAAAGTCCGTCAAGGGTTAACTCCAAAAAAAGAATCCGTGAAGGGTTAACTACCAAGATAAGACAAGATGATTGCCAAGAAAGTGAATATAAAGTTCCGTGAGTAGTTAATTCCCAAAATGAATCAAGGTGTTGCCAAGAAAGTAGTAAGTGATACAAATCTTCCCAGGAACAGCGTGACTTTTCAGGTGTGACACCCAAGTGAATAATATCCTGCTTACCAGATAGCTGTGACTCCTCTAAAGCAGGACACATGGAGGAGAGATATTTTATACTGAATTTTGAATCTGAGATCTTGCAGTATTTTGTCATAGAGGCAAGCAAAAACCAGAAACTCAGAGGGTCCTTGTCTCTAGCGGGATCGCTGGTTTCCCGGAGCGATGAGGCTCCCTTCATGATGGTTGTATATTCTGCCAATGGCGAAGTCTATAAACTGAAAGCTGCTGATTCCAAGGAGCTACCGTTCTGGTTGACTCAGCTTCAAGCACTGAGACCAAGCATTATTGGATGATCAGCCATACCTCCGGACATCTATAGGGTTTGGGGAAACCTCATTCCCTAGGCTAGGTGAGACTGTGCATTACAGTCACAGCTATCTGGTAAGCAGGAAATTATTTACTTGGGTGTCACACCTGAAAAGTCACGCTGTTCCTGGGAAGATTTGTATCACTTACTACTTTCTTGGCAACACCTTGATTCATTTTGGGAATTAACTACTCACGGAACTTTATCATCACTTTCTTGGCAATCATCTTGTCTTATCTTGGTAGTTAACCCTTCACGGATTCTTTATTTGGAGTTAACCCTTCACAGCCTTTTTTGGGAATCTGCGTTAGTTTTTTCATACCTACTGATTTTTTTTTTTATTAATAATCTTATATTTTGTATTTTAAGGTTTATTATTTGTGTTATGTCACATATGATGTCAACTATTTAGCTCTGCACTCTTTCCAATTTTGTTAGATGGACACATCTCATAGTATTAATTAGTGTTGCTCACGAATATTCGTATTGTGAATATTCGGCTCGAATATGGCATATTCGAGTATTCGCGATATATTTCGAATTTCGCGGTGAATATTCGCTATTCCGAATATTCGCATTTTTTCAATTTTATTTTTAAAACAGATCACATCCTATCGACGTCTAAAAGCATTGCTGGTATGATTAGAGACCCTGGGCCGAGTAGCTAAGCTGAGGCGATCCTTTTATGTTGCCGAATATAAAAAAAAAAATTGCGAAATTTCGCTAATGCGAATGCGAAAATGATTGCAAATTTTCGATAACTGTGGTAGGAGAACTCTGATTGTCTCTGATGCAAAAGGGGGGGGCTTTGTGTATGTTTCTGTTATGAATATTTGCATGTTTGATATTATTTTTTTTTGTAAGAAGGAAAAAATTGCGCATACCTTAAAAAAAGGGGAGAATACAGCAGCAACTCAAAAATGTTATACAACATAAATTAATACAAGACAGAAAATGGAGTCGCTCTACAAGAATAAAAAATATGTCTAGTGACAAGACATGTGGGCAAATTATAAAATAAGCAAGCGCAAATAACTTGTGAAATACACAGTGAAACAAATATATAAAGAAATATAGTCCCAATAATAGAAAAATAATCTTTCATAAAAATGTCTTTGATATGTGAAGTGAAAAAAAGTCCAAAGCATGCAGCATGAACGTGTTCAATCTTCAAGGTGTTTGATTGACAAACGGCTGTGACAGATGGATAGAGTAAAGAATCACCACCAATGCAAAACACTTTTTATTTTCTATTGTAAAATATCACGAATATTCTGAGCCAATCAGAGTGCTCCTTCCGCATTTGCCGAATATTCGCAATTATTTTGTATTGTAAAATATCACGAATATTCTGAGCCAATCAGAGTGCTCCTTCCGCATTTGTCGAAATTTCGCAATTATTTTGTATTGTAAAATATCACGAATATTCTGAGCCAATCAGAGTGCTCCTTCCGAAATTTCGCCATCAATATCGCATTCGCATTTTGCGAAATTTCGATACAATATCACGAATATTCTGAGCCAATCAGAGTGCAAAATATCACGAATATTCTGAGCCAATCAGAGTGCTCCTTCCGCTGTTGTCGAAAATTCGCAATTATTTTCGCATTCGCAATAGCGAAAATTCGCAATCATTTCATTTCGATAAAATATCACGAATATTCGAATTTAGCGAATATATCTCGAATATTCGACTATATATTCGAGATATATCGCGAAATCGAATACGGCGTATTATGCTCAACACTAGTATTAATCCTCTCCTATTATCTTGTTGGATATTGTGTAATGCACATGCTCAGTGGAAATATGCTCAAAACCGCCCCATTATATGGAACCAAAGAATACAATTCAATTGCTTATTATCTATTGTGCATAAAAGAGCATGTTTTCAAATGTGCATTAACAATTACATGCAGTATATTATTCCCTGATGAATATGATGCACTTTATGGGGGGCCCTCCTGATGCCTTTAAACGGGAGTTCACCCAAAAATCAACTTTCTGCAGTTAGATCCAGCATACTGCTGACATCTGCAGTATGCTGGTCTTTATTTTATTTTGGTACTTATCGTTCTAGAAGTATTTTTTCTATAGCTCCGAGCGGGGAATCCTATGGGGAATGGGCGTTCCCGAAGGCAAGCAAGTTGATTGACGGCCTTCTTCAATAGCGTGTCACGGGTTCCGAAAACAGCCGAGATGACACTTGGCTGTTTACGGCGCCTGCGCCTGCCGAGTAGAGCTGACTGCGCAGGCGCCGTAAATTGCCGAGCGTCACTCGTGTAATCTTCGGAAGCCGTGGCGCGCTATCGAAGGCTGTCAATCAACTTGCTTGTCTTGAAGGGAACGCCTATACCAGGAAGTAATCCCCGCTCGGAGGCATAGAAGAGATACTGCTATAACGATAAGTACCAACCTAAAATAAAAAAGACCAGCATACTGCAGATGTCAGCAGTATGCTGGATCTAACTGCAGAAAGTTGATTTTTGGGTGAACTCCCGCTTTAAGTATGGCATGTCCCTTTTTGGTTCCCCAATACTGAAAGACTAGTAAGCTTGTATCCGTTTAACAAGGGGCTGGCTTGATATGCTTAGGGCTCGTACACACGACCGAGGAAATCTTCGTAAATGAAACATCGTTTTCCTCAACGAGTTCCTTGTTAGGCTTGTCGAGGAACTTGACAAGCTTTCTTTGCGTACACACTGTCAAGACCAAATCTCATCGTTCTCAAACGCGGTGACGTGTACAACACATACGACGGCAGGGGAAGTTTGATTCCCCTGGCACAACCCTTGGGGCTGCTTTTGCAAATCTCATGTTACTGCGTGTTAAGTAAAAGTTTGGGAAGAGACGATTTGCACTTTTCAGTCTGTTACAGTCTATCTCCATTACAAACGCTACTTTTACCGAAGGTGCGCTCCCGTCTCATACTTTATTCTGAGCATGCGCGGGTTTCTAAGCATACACACGAACGTGTTTCTTGTCGAAAACCAGCCCAACGAGGAACACGACGAGGAAATTGAGATTCCCGACGAGGAAAAAGAGAACTTGTTCTCTTTTTTTCTCATCGAGTTTCTCGACAGTTTTCTCGATGAAAAGAAAGCACACACACGACCGTTTTCCTCGGCAAAAAAGCTCTGCCACCAAGTTTCTTGATGGATTCTGCCGAGGAAAACGGTTGTGTGTACGAGGTCTCAGAAGAAAAACATCCACAGCATTTTTTTCAAACCAACACAAGTTTTTTTTTTAACATAAAAGAAACACTGCTTTGCCATGTATTACCAAATTCAGATCAAAGCAATCGTAATGCCCAAATTTGTCTTTTTCTCCCAGTAGGCTCTGGGAAGCAGATGTTAATATCACACTGTGAAATTCCATGTGTTTTTGACGCTATAGACTTTTCCTTCTTTCTGAAAAAAGTTTTCCTATCAAAACAAATGTAGTAATGTCGCACAAAATGTGACACTGCAGACCCAGGCCCAGATCTACAAAGAACTTACGCTGGCATATCTATTGACTTAGTACGCCGTCGGATCTAAGGTGCATATTTACGCTGGCCGCTAGGTGGCGCTTCCGTTGATTTCCACGTAGAGTATGCAAATTAGCTAGATACGCCAATCCTCAAACGTACGTCCGCCCGGCGCATTTTTTTACGTTGTTTCCGTAAGGCTTTTTTCGGCGTAACGTTACCCCTGGGTCTATGAGGCGTACGCAATGTTAAGTATGGACGTCGGGCCAGCGTCAAATTTTCCGTTGTTTACGTCATTTGCGTAAAACGTTCGCGAATAGGGCTTTGCTAAATTACGGTCACGTCGAAAGCATTGACTATTTGCGACGTGATTTCGAGCATGCGCACTGGGATACCCCCACGGAGGGTGCATGCGCTGTTCAAAAAAAAATTCATTTACGTGGGGTCGAGTAGAATTAACATAAAACACTCCCACATCTTATCCATTTGAATTGCATGCCCTTACGCCGACACATTTACGCTACGCTAACTTTAGACGCAAGTGCTTTGAGAATACAGCACTTGCCTCTCAAAGTAGCGGCGGCGTAGCGTAACTACGATACACTACACCTGCTTAAAATTACGCCGATCTACGTGGATCTGGCCCCCAGGGTATGGTATTTATATCTCCATATATAAAGTCCCAAAATATTGCACATGAGTGTAAAGACTAGATGGGTATAAAGTAATAATATTATTCATAGTCAAAACCTGCATTTCATATTCTATTTGGCCACCCTTTTTAAAACCCCTCCCCAGCCTGCAAAAGCAGAGATCCCAGTTGCAGTAGGGCCGTTTGATATTTTGCATGGTTTAATAAATGTACTCTGGAAGGTGAGTGCTCAGTGATCTTGGATTATAAATAGCAGCATCTGCAGAGCTCACAGGCCCCTATTCAGTAGAGAGCAATTACCTTGAATGTTGAGTAGTTGAAATGCAAGGTGAAAAGATGAGCACAATCTCTGAATTTAAATGCACTAATTACAATTTAGGAAATACAGTAATAAAGAATTACTCCAGGAAGTGAAACTAATCAGTAAGAGGATAATACTTTCCAGGAAACCCCAAAATTTGTCTTACAGGATAAATTTACCTTTTTTTTAAAAAAATAATAAATGTACATATTTTTGCAGGTTGCTTTAGGGAGCCTGAAAAACATTGCACCCGTGATCATCATGGCTGGAATGCAGGACACCTGCAGACTCTCAATATAGCTGTCTGCCCATACCTCGTATAAGCAGGCAGCCATTGAGAGCAGGAAGAATCAATGAACTACGAAGGCGCTCACCAGCGCCCTCACATTTCACTGAGAACTTCAAGCTGTCAGCCGCAAAGGATGACAGTAGTTGTAGTTCATTCATTCAAAGGAAACTGTAAATGAATTATGCGGGCGTGTAGGCAAAGTACCACACTGCCATGTTCTTTTAAAAAAATGACAGCGGGTGGGGAGAGAAGATCCCATGTCTGCTGTCACAGAATAGGGGAGATCGGCAGAATTGGAGGCAGGAGCTGGAACATGTTACATGTTTCATCCAAAATACAGTTGGAACATGTAACATTTTCCAAAACCTGAACTTATCCTTTTAAAGGGAATGTCAAGCCCCCCAAGAAAAAAATAAATCCTAGATTTGGATGGCGTGGGGAAGGATTTTTTACTGCTGTCTGGGGCAGATTTAGCCTCACTTAATTTCATATTGACAGTGTTTTCATCCAATCTGCAGTTGGGACACAAACAGAAACACAAATTTGACAGGGATTCTAGCTTTCCCCCACCCTACTAAAAGAGCTCTCCTTCTGGACAACCCTTCTACAGTCAGCTGATACCTAAAGGTATTGATCTACTACCTTAAAGTTGGTCCTCCAGAAATCATCCCGGTGGGTAAGGTACCCTTATTACTACCCTCTACAACTTGAGCTTGAGCCACGCATTGTACGATTGTATGTTTTTATTGTACAACTTCTAGGTTTTAGGTTTCGTTTTTTACATATGTGCTTCCCTCCAGGTGGGTTGTGAGCATGTGTATCTTTATTTTTGTACATTTCACACTTTTGTACATGTGTACTTTCGTCAAAAATTCAATAAAAAACATTTCTTGGTACCATACTGCTTCATTGTGACCCCTGCATGGGTCCCTTCTCTGAAAATAGCCAGATGTTGGCTGTGCTGTTGTACGTTTGTATTGTCAATTAGGTAGATTCAGTAAGAGTTAGGCCGACTTATCAGTAGATAAGTCGACCTAACTCAGAATCTACGCCGACTTATGTTTAAGCGTATGCTCAAACAGAGATACGCTTAAACATATCTATGATACGACGGATTGCGCCGTCCTATCTTAGATTGCAATATTTTGGATGGCCGATAGGTGGCGCTTCCATTGCGGTCGGCGTAGAATATGTAAATGAGGAGATACGCCGATTCACGAACGTACGCCCGGCCGACGCAGTACTTTTACGCCGTTTGCGTAAGAGATAGGCCGCGTAAAGTTAGAGCTAGGCCCTATTGGAATAGTAATGTCAATTATGGCCGCCGTTCCCGTGTCGAAAATTCAAATTTTTTATGTTGTTTGCGTAAGTCGTCCGTGAATCGGGATTTACGTAGTTTACGTCCACGTCAAAATCAATAGGCCCGTGCGGCGTACTTAGCCGCAATGCACACTGGGAAATGTAGGCGCCCGGCGCATGCGCAGTAAAAAAAACGTAAAAAAAATTCCTTAAGCTACGCCGCCGCAAAGTTACGCGAACGTACCTGAATCTACCTATATGTGTTTATTATAAAAAAATAAAAAGATAAAAAAAAAATCAATAAAAGAGATATTGTAAACAGTTTTAAATATATTAGATTATGTACACCACATGACAAAAATGCTTTAGCAATAAAGTTGTATTAGGCATGTACATAAAATTACACAATAGGTGTAATAGATGTCATATTACATCAAACATAATGCAGCATAGGGATTTGCGTCACTGGTAAATCCAACTAACAAAAATACCTGCCTTAAAAAAGTATTCACACCCCTTGAAACATTTTGTCATGTTACAACCAACAACTTAAATGTATTTTATTGGGATTTTATGTGATAGACCAACACAACGTGGCACATAATTGTGAAGTGGAAGGAAAATGATAAATGTTTTTTCAAAATGTTCACAAATATCTGAAAATTGTGACGTGCATTTGTATTTTACTCTGATAGCCCTAAGTAAAATCTAGTGGAACCAATTGCCTTCACCTAATTAGTAAATAGAGTGTGCAATTTAATCTCAGTATAAATACAACTGTTCTGTGAAGCCCTCTTAGAGAACCTTGGTGAACAAACCGCATCATGAAGGCCAAGCAACACACCAGACAGGTCAGGGATAGAGTTGTGAAGTATAAAGCAGGGTTATGTTATAAAAAAAAAATATCCCAAGCTTTGAACCTCTCATGGAGCACTGTTCAATCTATCGAAAATGGAAAGGAGTGTGGCACCCCAAAACTGAAAGGCCGGGCAAGGAGAGCATTAATCAGAGAAGCAGCCAAGAGGCCCATGGAAACCCTGGAGGAGCTGCAGAGATCCACAGCTCAGGTGGGAGAATCTGTCCACGGGACAACTATTAGTCGTGCTCTCCACAAATCTGGTCTTTATGGAAGAGTGGCAAGAAGAAAGCCATTGCTGAAAGAAAGCCATAAGAAGTCCCATTTGCAGTTTGCGAGAAGCCATGTGGGGGACACAGCAAACACGTGGAAGAAGGCGCTCTGGTCAGATGAGACCAAAATTTAACTTTTTGGTCTAAAAGCAAAACGCTATGTGAGGCAGAAAACTGGTTTTTGAATTCCCCATGGATTGAAGTTAAAGTAGAACTATAGGCAATTTTTTTTCCATTTTGGATAGAGCAAGAGATGCTTAGAACCCCGGTCTGATTTTATTTCCACCATCTATGTCCCATTGCAGAGATTTTCCCTCCTATAAGAGAGAAGAGCCGGCAACTCCAAAGTCCTTGTTGCAAAAAATGTTTTGGCTACATATGAACAATTAAAAAGCAAACCACTGGCATGTTTCCACGTGAGCCTTAAGCCTCGTACACACGATTGGTCCAACCCTATGTGTGTGATTATAAACCAGTATTACATTGTACAGTATATCCCTGTATGTTGTGGTCCTTCAGGTGCTTATTTAATAGTATTTTGAAACTATCGATGCCCCCCCCCCGCTGAGACGACCGCCTGTGGAAGGGAATCCCACATACTTGCTGCTCTTACAGTAAAGAAGCCTCTACGTAGTTTAAGGTTAAACCTATTTTCTTCTCATTTTAATAAGTGGCCACGTGTCTTGTTAAACTCCCTTCCGAAAAAGTTTTATTCCTATTGTGGGGTCACCAGTACAGTATTTTTTTAAATTGAAATCACATCTCCTCTCAAGCGTCTCTTCTCCAGAGAGAATAAGCTCAGTGCTTGCAACCTTTCTTCATAATTAAGATCCTCCAGACCCTTTATTAGCTTTGTTGCCCTTTTTTGTACTCGCTCCATTTCCAGTACATCTTTCCTGAGGACTGGTGCCCAGAACTGAACAGCATACTCTAGGTGCGGCCAGACCAGACTCTTGTAGAGCGGGATAATTATCGTTTTATCTCTGGAGTTAATCCCCTTTTTTAATGCATCCCAAATTCTGTTGGCTTTGTTAGCAGCAGCTTGGCATTGCATGTCCTGTGCTGTTCCAGGAGAGTATCCCCGTTCTTACTCTGGGCAATTTTACTCGCTCTATTTATATGCCAATCTTGATAGCCACAAGCTTTTAAGCGCATAGAAATATTATGGCATTCTATTGAGAAACTTTCCCGAGTGGAACAGTTACGCCTGACTCTTACATAATCACCGACTGGTATGGCACGTTTTGTGTGCAATGGATAGCAACTTGATGCTAAAAGTAAGGAATTGCAAGCACAACGTTTCTGAAATATTTCAGTATTAACATCTCCTGTACTGGAACTGCCCCTTAAGTGTGACAGAGATTTCCCCTCACCTTCTGCCCCAACGCCAAACAGGAAGTCAAACAAAATACTTGCAAATTAAGGGAATTCCTTGGGACCCCCCCTCCCCCCCGCCCCAGGTCACCAGAACTAGTGTCCCCATTGGAAGATTTCTCTTCTATTACCATATATACTCAAGTATAAGCCGACTCGAATATAAGCCGAGGCACCTAATTTTACCACCAAAAACTGGAAAAACGTATTGACGCGAGTATAAGCCTAGGGTGTCCATCTGTATGCCTCACTGTGCCCATGCCTCACTGTGCCCATGCTTCACTGTGCCCATGCCTCACTGTGTCCATGACTAGACTTACGTTTAACATGGGAGTATATAGAAGGGGTGCCCGACTTTGAAAAATCGGTGCTCCCCAGCCGTAGGTCCCCCGGACAACAAACTTTGCAGAGTGGGGCTATATATGTGCCAAGTTTGGGGTCCAGGGGACCTACGGCCGGCCGGTACCGGGTCCCCAAATTCCGGGAGATCAGGCGCAAAAAAGGTGACTCGAGTATAAGCCGAGGGAGGCATTTTCAGCACAAAAAAATGTGCTGAAAAACTTGGCTCATATTTGAGTATATACGGTACTTTTCGGAGGACAACCCAAAATTTGGGGTTTTCTTATACTTTTCACTTTCAATGATAATGGTAAACAGGACAAATAGAAAGGGTCAATCTTCTTAATGGGGGCACAGAACGCAATAAAAACTGAAAAAAAAAAAAAATGTTTTGCCTTTCGTTCTACTTTGTTTAAAATTCATTTAACAAATCTCTTTAGTGTTCTGTCAGAATACAAATAGGAAGAATGCAGGTTTTTTAATGCTCTATCATTTTTTGCAATCTCTTGTCCTAAAATGAGCTAGGTTGAAAGCTGTGATAAGTTGTGGTCTGGCTTGCCTCAGTGAAGGAAATAATTACTGTTCTTACAGTTGACATGAGTTATATAATGCTGAGGAGCACTCCATTATTCTTCAAAATTCCTGTTTACATTGTTGGCAGCTGGCAACCCGGAAAGCGTTCTCTTTCAAAAGCTAAAGGTTTTTATCCTTCGTAATATGCAGTCAGGAAGCCAGTAGAAGAGGCAGCTTCACAGCTCCTGAACTACAATAAAACTGGGTGCAATACACAAGCAATGGCGATGCAGCGATCTCTTCTGCTTAGACATTGAAGTTAATTTATGAAAACTGGAGAATGCTCGGGTTCGGTACGGACTTTGTTTTTTTTTTTGCTCCCGAACCCGAATAATTGTAAAAAGTTTGGGTTCGGGTTCGGAGTTCGGCTATTTTATGGCGCGCTGCACGGCAGCCAATCGCCATTTGTTATACTAGAGTTACTAGGAAGCCATCACAGCCATGCCTACTAATGGCATGGCTGTGATTGGCCAGTGCAGCATGTGACCCAGCATGTGACCAGCCTCTATATTAGATAGAGGCACACAGCACAGGTCGTCACTCTGCATTAGCTAGTGTAGGGAGAGGCTGCTGCTGGTTGAGGGACAGTGTCAGAGAGGTGTATCCTGCTTCAGAAATCTACACAAGCACTCTTTATTTCTGTGAGATCTGCATCATCTTATGGTTTATGGCTCGTCACTCTGCTGTAGCTATGGTAGGGACAGGCTGCTGTTTATTGAGGGACAGTGTCAGAGAGATGTATCCTGCTTCAGAAATCTAAACAAGCACTCTTTATTTCTGTGATATCTGCATCATATAGTTTAGGAATTTTGTTCAGCTATTTGCTATAGGGACAGGCTGCTGTTTATTGAGGGACAGTGTCAGAGAGATTTATCCTGCTTCAGAAATCTACACAAGCACTCTTTATTTCTGTGACATCTGCATCTTATAGTTGAGGGAGAGGTTCCAGCTATTTCCTATAGGGGACAGCAATCTATAGGTGACTCTCTGTATATTTCAACAGCACTGCACCTGCCACCACCTGTGCACCTGTGATATACTGTGTGTGTCCAGTACATAGTTGAGGGAGAGGTTTCAGCTATTTCCTATAGGGACCGCAATCTATAGGTGACTCTCTGTATATTTCAACAGCACTGCACCTGCCACCACCTGTGATATACTGTGTGTGTCCAGTACATAGTTTAGGGAGAGGTTCCAGCTATTTTCTATAGGGGACAGCAATCTATAGGTGACTCTATGTATATTTCAACAGCACTGCACCTGTCACCACCTGTGATATACTGTGTGTGTCCAGTACATAGTTGAGGGAGAGGTTCCAGCTATTTCCTATAGGGGACAGCAATCTATAGGCGACTCTCTGTGTATTTCAACAGCACTGCACCTGCCACCACCTGTGATATACTGTGTATGTCCAGTACATAGTTGAGGAAGAGGTTCCATCTATTTCCTATAGGGGACAGCAATCTATAGGTGACTCTATGTATATTTCAACAGCACTGCACCTGCCACCACCTGTGCGCCTGTGATATACTGTGTGTGTCCAGTACATAGTTGAGGGAGAGGTTCCAGCTATTTCCTATAGGGAAAGCAATCTATAGGTGACTATCTGTATATTTCAGCAACACTGCACCTGCCACCACCTGTGATATACTGTGTGTGTCCAGTACATAGTTGAGGGAGAGGTTCCAGCTATTTCCTATAGGGGACAGCAATCTATAGGTGACTCTCTGTATATTTCAACAGCACTGCACCTGCCACCACCTGTGATATACTGTGTGTGTCCAGTACATAGTTGAGGGAGAGGTTCCAGCTATTTCCTATAGGGGACAGCAATCTATAGGTGACTCTCTGTATATTTCAACAGCACTGCACCTGGCACCACCTGTGCACCTGTGATATACTGTGTGTGTCCAGTACATAGTTGAGGGAGAGGTTCCAGCTATTTCCAATAGGGACAGCAATCTATAGGTGACTCTCTGTATATTTCAACAGCACTGCACCTGTCACCACCTGATGTTAGAGACCTTGCGCTCTTTCACCTTCTGTTTAAGGATGCCCCACAGATGCTCAATAGGGTTTAGGTCTGGAGATATGCTTAACCAGTCAGTCCATCACATTAAACTTCAGCTTCTTTAGCAAAGCAGTGGTTGTCTTGAAGGTGTGTTTGGGGTCGTTATAATGTTGGACTACTACCTCCGAAGGGAGGGGATCATGCTCTGCTTCAGTATGTCACAGTACATGTTGGCATTCATGGTTCCCTCAATGATCTGTAGCTCCCCAGTGTTGGCAGCACTCATGTAGCCCCAGACCATGACACTCCCACTACCATGCTTGACATGTGTCTTTGTACTCCTCCCCTGGTTGCCGCCACACACGCTTGACACCATCTGAACCAAATAAGTTTATCTTGGTCTCATCAGAGCACAGAACATGGTTCCAGTAATCCATATCCTTAGTCTGCTTGTCTTCAGCAAACTGTTTGAAGGCTTTCTTGTGCATCATCTTTAGAAGAGGCTTCCTTCTGGGACAACAGCCATGCAAAACAATTTGATGCAGTGTGCAGCGTATGGTCTGAGCACAGGCTGACCCTCCACCTCTTCAGCCTCTGCAGCAATTTTGGCAGCACTCATACGTCTATTTCCCAAAGACAACCTCTGGATATGATGCTGAGCATGGGCACTCAACTTCTTTGGTCGACCATAGGGAGGCCTGTTCTGAGTAGAACCTGTCCTATTAAACCACTGTATGGTCTTTGCCACTGTGTTGCAGCTCAGTTTTAGGGTCTTGGCAATCTTCTTATAGCCTAGGCCATCTTTATGTAGAGCGACAATTCTTTTTTTCAGATCCTCAGAGTTCTTTGCCATGAGGTGCCATGTTGAACTTCCAGTGACCAGTATGAGAGAGCGATAACACCAAATTTAAGACCCCTGCTCCCTATTCATACTTGAGACCTTGTAACACAAACGAGTCACATGAGGGAAAATGGCTAATTGGGCCCAATTTGGACATTTTCACTTAAGGGTGCACTCACTTTTGTTGCCAGCGGTTTAGACATAATGGCTGTGTGTTGAGTTATTTTGAGGGGGACAGCAAATTTACACTGTTATACAAGCCACACACTCGCTACTTTGCAGCAAAGTGTCATTTGTTCAGTGTTGTCACATGAAAAGATAGAATAAAATATTTACAAAAATATGAGGGGTGTACCCACTTTTGTGAGATACTGTGTGTGTGTGTGTGTATATATATATGTATATATATATATATATATATATATATATATATATATATATCATAGTGTTTGAGCTCCAACAATGAAATAAAATTGTACAATAGCAATATATTGCAGTGGATATTCTGTATAGTGAAAAATGTGTCCTTCAAATAATAAAAACAATAAAATTGTATCCATAAGCATAAATCATAAAATGAGACGATTCAGGAAATTATAAATGAAGTTGTGTCCATGTGCATAAATCAAAAAAATTGATGACTTCAGATGGTAAGTGAAACAGTACAAGATCTCTTTACTCATTGTGACGGGGAAGTCTAAAAGCAGTCAAACTCAGGGGTGGGCAACACAGCAAACAGACACATAAAAATAAACAGGTCAAAAAGGCTTGACAAATCTGAGAAGCAGATGCCTATTACTAAAAAGCTCATAAAGCACTAATGCCCGGTACTCACAACCGGTTTTCCCATCGGAATTAACTCCAACGTTTTTCCGATGGAATTCCGCTCAAGCTGTCTTGCATACACACGGTCACACCAACTTCCGACTGTTAAGAACGCGGTCACGTACAACACATTACGACGAGCCGAGAAAAATTAAGTTTAATGCTTCCGAGCATGCGTCGACTTGATTCTGAGCATGCATGTTTTTTTTTAGTCTGTCGGAATTGCATCCAGACGAACAGAAATTCCAATAGGATTTTTTTCATCAGAAAAATTGAGAACATGTTCTCTATCTAATTCCGTCGGAATTTCCGATGGGGCATACAAACGGACAGAATATCCGATGAAAAGCTTCCGTCTGACTTTTTCCATCGGAAATTCCGCTCTTGTGTACAAGGATTAACAGATCTAGTAGAGTCTGCCTTAACAGGGAAGAAAGGAACCCTGTACTTCAGACTAT
Organism: Rana temporaria; assembly: GCF_905171775.1. NCBI lineage: Eukaryota > Metazoa > Chordata > Amphibia > Anura > Ranidae > Rana > Rana temporaria. The sequence continues at coordinate 26,673,529 of NC_053500.1, read as the reverse complement.
AAGCCCTAATGACATCTTGTCCGATTCCCCTAGCATTGGTGGAGTGTGAACAGAGAGACCCCTGTGAGTACCTTCAAGAGCACAAAGAGGCATTCCGATTGTCTAAAAGAGGCAGTAGCAGAGAAGTAAACTCTCATGGCATGCACCATATCTAGACAGTGGAGTGAAACTGCAAACATGGATAAAAGGACCACCTGAGCCTTGGGCTTCAAGACAACTTTGTTTTGGCAACACTAAGAAAAGCTCTTTACTAGACATGTGCATTCGTTTTCGTCCGAATGCATTTTCGTCCAAATTTCAGGTATTTTCGTTATCGTTTTAACAAACGATAACGAAAGCACAGAAAACGAAAAACGAAATATCCGACATAAACAAATGCTTTTCGTTTTCGTTGCGGTCGAATGTGCCTAACCTTAACTCTTTTAGTTCAATATTATTCTACATAAAGAGAAAAGATTCGACATTATAGAGACATGAAGAAGAGTCGACATAGAGAGAAAAGATTCGACATTATAGAGACATAAAGAAGAGTCGACATAGAGAGAAAAGATTCGACATAGAGAGAAAAGATTCGACATTATAGAGACATGAAGAAAAGTCGACATAGAGAGAAAAGATTCGACATAGAGAGAAAAGATTCGACATAGAGAGACATGAAGATTCGACATAGAGAGACATGTAAGAGTCAAAAAATTTTTTTGTCGAATCTTCTTCTTTTTTTTTTTTTCTTACAACTTTTGACAGACACCATAAGCCTTCAATGACAGATTCGACCTTAATTTGGATTTTCGGACGAATGCATTTTTTTAACGAAAAACAAAATAAATAAAAACGAATTCCGGGAGTAAATTAATTAATAAATTTTTCGGACGAAAACAAAATTACGAAACAAAATATTTCAGTGTACACATGTCTACTCTTTACAGGATAATGCCATTAACTCACAGACCCTCTGAGTAGGGTAAGAGCAAGAAGACCTTGAGGTTCAAAAGGAATCTTATGCAGAGAACCAGGTTGAGTTCCCAAAGGACAAAGCAGGGTGCACAGGGGGGGAGAAGTGTGAGTTAACCCTTAAGAGGAATAAGAGGTCTCTGTAACAGTACAGCCAAGGCCAAGTTCAACCAAGTCAGATGCTGATCCAAAACAGACCGGAGAAAAGACAGAATACTTACCACAGAGTACTTTCTAGGATTAGAGTTTCACCAAGTGAAATCAGTCTTCCAGATGCCTCCTAACGTTTAAGAGGTTATAAGGCTGTATTCACACCTGAGCGTTTTGTCGCCTGAAGCGCGACGCTCAAAAACGCTAGAGGGGAAAAAATACATTATTCCCTATGGAGATGGTTCACATCTCCACTCCAAAACGCCTGACGCCGAACGCCTGAAGCTCAAACAAGTTCCGGACCCTTTTTTGTCGCGCAAATCGGGAGGTTTGGTTGTTTTTGAGCGTTTTTATTTCCCATAGAAAGTAATGGAAACGCTCAATTCAAGCGACTAGCGCGACAACGAGCGTTTGCTACGGGCTTTAATCAATAGAACATTTCACCCAGGCAGAAGTTTAAAAAAAATCTACCAACATAGCAACAAGTGTTGAAAAGATGATAATTTTTCCTATTGGCTAAAATAAAAACGTCGAAGTACAAAAACGTCGGACGAAGCTGTATGCAAACCCGCAAATAAGCATGAATACGCGCGACAAAACGCCGGAAAAAACGACCTACGCTCAGGTGTGAATGCAGCCTAAAAGGCCCATGTCCCTCAGGACTGTGGCTTCAATAGCCTTGACAAAAAAACTAGTCATATGAATGAAAGGATTTCAGGCCATGTGTTTGGTCCAGACAGGGGCCTCAGGGACACAGCTCTGCCACAGGCAGACCATTGCCCCCGAACCTTGAAAGCTCCCTGCAGTCAACTGCGTGTTTTGACCTACAGTGAAACCTTAGATAAATCTTAGACCTAATCCGTTCCAGGAGTATGCTCGCAATCCAAAGTACTCGCATATCAAAGCGAGTTTCCCGATTGAAGTCAATGGAAACTAAAAAAATTAGTTCCGCATTGACTTCATTGGTATGCAATACCGCATGCGGTCAGAGGCGGGGGGGCACCGGAGAGCCTCGTAAACACTCGGAAAGGGTCGCAGACACCTTGGCTGAACTCAGAAACACCCGGGAACGGACTATTTCCAAGATTTTCTGAACATTTCCGAATGGCTCCGAACTGTGCCGTTCGGCTCTGCTCAGCTCCGGCGCCCCCTCCACCTCAGTCCAAGCGCGGTATTGCACACCTGCTCTGTAACGGTCACCACCGTTTACGACCTTCCATCACATCCAAGACAGCTTATCGACACTCCAACCGACAGGACCCGATCCCATTTCATTTGCCCAGAATCAAGACGAGACACAGCTCTGTGCTTGTTCCAAATGTAAAGATACTTTAATGGTTTCTTCTCAGCTTTTTATACAGTACCAGGCATTAAAGCAACAATGAGATCTCCACCCCCCTAATCACACACTAAGGCTAATTACTAAACATTCCTTAATTAACAGCATAACAACAAACCCATCACACACTGAGTTATCTAGGCAGACGTTTCGTCTCCGCATGCAGCTTGACACCTATTCACACCTCTGAGCATCAATAGGTTTTAGACAGTGTTATCACACAATTAAAGGCCTTTCAAAAGCTAGCCTTATTTAACATATTAACAGTCTTCACAGAGAGATGAGTCACTATTGACTGGTTGGGGACACAATTAACCAACATCTTGCAGTGTCTCAAAATCCTGCAATACGAACTATCAGTGATGTTCCATCTCATGTAATACATGAATTATGATTCACTTGCCACCCCATGCCCAAAGGGCACAGGGTGGACTCAGACCCAAGAGTTATCAGTGACGCTGACACAGGAGTATCCTCCATCCTCACAAAGTCTTTGGGTGTCACGGGTCATTCCGTTACATGCTCGTTTTGCAAAACAACACTCGCACACTTTTTTTAAATACAGTGCTCGTATTGCAACAGTATGGAGCTTTAGAACTATATAAAAAAAAAAGTATGTAAGCAATAATGGAACATACAGCAGGCACTAAATATAGGTAGTAAAATGCTGCAGTGTCAGATGGGTAAAAAATTATTTTCAAACATAAATGTAACATCTGTCCTGCGTTCCATCTTTTTTTAAGTATAAAAGGATGCAGACACGTGCCAGGCTGGGTGATTTAGTGCAGGCAGTCAGTATGAACTCTCACTGTCAGACAAGAGGCAGCAGCAGTCGGATGCAGAATTACTTTGCACACAGAAATAACAGTTTATTGGCAAAACATGGCGGCATAATATGATGTTTTTATATTTCAGTCAGGTCTCCTTAACCCATGCATATTCTTTTCCTACTCTAGCCTGAGCATACTTCGGATATCAGTAGATATTTCCAAGTGGGGGGGCAGCCAGGCACTTGATATGGGAATTAAATGATTGTAGTTAATCAGCCATGCATGACCAATTTTACACTAATGGACACACATATACATGTTTCCGGTGTGTGCTGACCTTGTCCCGTACAGGGTTTAAATAACCAATTTCATCCCATGTGGGAAAAAAAAGAAGCTAGTGCAGTGTGCAAGTTAACAGGTGCAGATTGCCGAGGTCAGCAAAAGATCAATCACATCCCTGCCATCTCTATGAGTATCAGGACACCGCCACCACCCCAGCAGGACTGCCCCCACTTATAGGTGCATCCATAATGAGATTGCAGCCTGCATTCCTACATTAAAGATTGATTTTTCTTTAGAATATATGAGAAGCTGAATCGATTGCTGCTCTCCTCCTCTCATTCCCAGTGGTGAACTTGAAACAAGTGCCACTTTGTGGAAATTGGAAAGGGGATTTCAGATATAGACCTACTCCACTGACCTCTGGAATTATGCTCTGTCTGGCATGCCAAAGTTGTCCTATCGCCTCTGAAATGTCATTTATTCGCTCAGGTTTGATGTTTGTGTTATTTTTAGATTTACTGAAGCAGTGGTCTGGCAGAGGCTTAAAATTCTGTTCTTTGAACTGAGAGTTGGATGAAGACAAAGACATCAATCGTAACAATGTGAGCTCCTCTGAGATAATGTTCAATGTTCACTATCATAAAAAAACACAACATACAACTTAAATTATACCTTGACGGAAAAAAAAATGAATTGTGTTTAGTAAACTGTCTTATATTTTATCCAGGGCCGATCCTAGGCAGGGTGCATAGGGTGCTTTGCACCCAGGAGCCTGCAAAGGTGCGGGCGCCAAAGTGGCAGAGTTTTCCCCTCCCTACTTCTCTCCTTGTTTGTGTCCATCCAGAACTAGTGTTCTGAGCATAGGTGTGTGTGTGTCCGCCCATAACTGATGTGTCTCTGACCATCTCCTGTATTATGTATGCAGTCTCTGACCATCTCCTGTACTATCTCTGCAGTCTCTGACCATCTCCTGTACTATCTCTGCAGTCTCTGATCATCTCCTGTACTGTGTCTGCAGTCTCTGCCCGTCTCCTGTACTATGTCTGCAGTCTCTGAACGCCTCCTATACTATGTCTTCAGTCTCTGACCATCTCCTGTACTATGTCTGCAGTCTCTGACCATCTCCTGTACTATCTCTGCAGTCTTTGACCATCTCCTGTACTATCTCTGCAGTCTCTGATCATCTCCTGTACTGTGTCTGCAGTCTCTGCCCGTCTCCTGTACTATGTCTGCAGTCTCTGACCATATCCTGTATCATGTCTGCAGTCTCTGACCATCTCCTGTATCATGTCTGCAGTCTCTGACCATCTCCTGTACTATCTCTGCAGTCTTTGACCATCTCCTGTACTATCTCTGCAGTCTCTGATCATCTCCTGTACTGTGTCTGCAGTCTCTGCCCGTCTCCTGTACTATGTCTGCAGTCTCTGCCCGTCTCCTGTATCATGTCTGCAGTCTCTGACCATCTCCTGTATCAGGTCTGCAGTCTCTGACCATCTCCTGTATCATGTCTGTAGTATGTCTGGGGGCTCTTACTAACAGGCTCTCTAACAGAAGCCCTCTCTGTGTCCATCAGAGAGGCCCCCCTCCAGGTCCCAATAAAGTACTCTGCTTCTCTTCCTGTATTTTGTTTATTGTTAAGAGATCATGTAAGGATCCCAGGGTAATGAAGACTTTGTGGGGGAGCATCTCTGTGGTCATTGCCATAGAAACATTTGTAAAGGGGAGGAGTTAGAAAAATGATCACGCCCATGCGGGGGCGCCAGAAATATTTCTGCACCCAGGCGCCTGTGACCCTAGGATCGGCCCTGATTTTATCAACATGCTGTTGGTACACTTGACATTTACTCTGACTTAACCCGAGCTTAAAATGTAACTAGGGCCCATGAGGCCCCCCCGGTTCTCTGCTCCAGGGGGCCCACGCCCCAAAATTCCTGATGGCGGCCCTGACAACTATTACAAATCAGCAGTGCCAAAGGCTGCCAAGACCGTCATGGTCCTCATAATGGAACCAGCTTTATTTTTTATTATTGCCATTCATTTTTGAAAAATAGGTAGAAAATCAAAACAACAAATGAGAAGTACATGGTTAAAGAGCAGAGCCCTACATAGAAATCTGCAGTTTATATAAGAAGCTGCAGACATAATTGGTTAGCATTCCAGCAGCTATGACAGTAACAGAAATAAAGAACCGCCAACACAGACATGAGGTCATCCTGCTTTCAAATATAAAAGTAATAGACAGGAAGATGAATAGGGATGGTGCTTCTCTTCTGCCATTTTCAGTCATCTTAAAGTACTATTCGACTGATAATAAGATTTTTTTACCAATATGCCAAAGTTTTAAATAATGTGTCAGCAGCATGAAAAAGAAAGAAAGTGGAGGAAGGGGTAGGTGGCAACATTTATATACTCCATATACAATGTGAGAACTAGTTTTGTAGTCTAATAGGAAAAAAATATGTAATGTTAATAACACACTTCACTTAACCGCTTAAGACCCGGACCATTATGCAGGTAAAGGACCTTGCCCCTTTTTGCGATTCGGCACTGCGTCGCTTTAACTAACAATTGCGTGGTCGTGCGACGTGACTCCCAAACAAAATTGGCGTCCCTTTTTTCCCACAAATAGAGCTTTCTTTTGGTGGTATTTGATCACCTCTGCGTTTTTTATTTTTTGAGCTATAAACAAAAAAAAAGCGACAATTTTAAAAAAAATGCAATGGGCCAGATTCTCAGAGGAGATACGACGGCGTATCTCCAGATACGCCGTCGTATCTCTGAGTCTGGCCGGTCGTGTCTATGCGCCTGATTCATAGAATCAGTTATGCATAGATTTCTATTAGATCATAAGTCTCTTATGCCGTCGGATCTTAACTGCATATTTACGCTGGCCGCTAGGGGTGTGTACGCTGATTTACGCCTAGAAATATGTAAATCAGCTAGATACGCGAATTCACGAACGTACGCCCGGCCGACGCAGTACAGTTACGCCGTTTACGTTAGGCTTTTCCTGGCGTAAAGTTACCCCTGCTATATGAGGCGTATATGAATGGAAAAATGGAAAATGTAATTTTGCTGCAGTAGGCTCTATACATGGTACAGATATGCCACATTCCAGGTAGACTAAGGGGATCCCCCAGGCACTATATTTAAAGGAATTTTTCATTTTTATTGTCATGACTCATTTTTATGGTTTCATCAGTAAATCATGTTTTTATATAAACTTTTTTTCCATTGATACATGCACCCCATGGCAGTACCCGAACCCCCCAAACCAATGTTTGCCCAATTACTTGCATATAAGCCTTCAAAATCGTCCCTTTTGGTTTTTCCAGTTCGGGTCCCATAGACTTCAGTTTGTTATTCAGCTCCGAACTTTTGCAATGTTCTAAAGTTCTGCCGCAAATAGTGGTAACTATGGGCCAGATTCTCGTAGAAGTGCGGCGGCGTAACGTATCATAGATACGTTACACCGCCACAAGTTTTCATCGCAAGTGCCTGATTCACAAAGCACTTGCGATGAAAACTACGCCGGCGCAAGGCGGGCCAATTTAAATGGGCGTGTGCTTTTTCAATTAGGCACGCTCCCGCGCCGGACCTACTGCGCATGCTCCGTTTCTTAACTCCCGCCGTGCTTTGAGCGCCGTGACGTAATTTTTTCGAACGGCGACACGCGTAGCGTAATTCCGTATTCCCGGACGGCTTACGCAAACGACGTTATTTTTTACATTTCGACGCGGGAACAACGGCCATACTTTAGACAGCAATACGTTTGCTGACTAAAGTTAGGGCACCAAAAACGACGACTAACTTTGCGACGGTAAACTAGACTAGCGGGGACGTAGCGAACGTGAAAATCCGTCGTGGATCCGCCGTAACTCCTAATTTGCATACCTGCCGCTGGTTTACGACGCAAACTACCCCCAGCGGCGGCCGCGGTACTGCATCCTAAGATCCGACAGTGTAAAACAATTATACCTGTCGGATCTTAGGGATATCTATGCGTAACTGATTCTATGAATCAGTCGCATAGATAGAAACAGAGATACGACGGCGTATCAGCAGATGCGCCTTCGTATCTCTTTGGTGAATCTGGCCCTATGATCTTTACAATGCCTTCTGGTTCAATACATTACCGTGCAAAACAGAATATTCTGCAAAGATCTACAATGTGACGGCTTGTATGGCAATTGATGTTAAAGCGGAGTTCCGGCTACAATTTTACTTTTTAAATATAAATACCCCTGTAATACACAAGCTTAATGTATTCTAGTAAAGTTAGTCTGTAAACTAAGATCCGTTAGGTTGTTGTTGTTAGGTTGTTAGAGCATTTAGACACTTTATAAAATAGAAATTGACTGGGGCCATCTTAAGTGTGGGCATCATGAAGCCAGACTGTATGACTTCCTGTATGACATGCTCAGTGCTGCACAAGCAGTGTAATGGACAGTACAGGTGCTGAAACCTGACCTGAAACCTAAGTCACATGATTCTTCGAGACTGGGGAGTGCACAGACTCCTGGAAAGTTACACCCACTACATTCCCAGGAGTCTGTGCGGTGTAGGTTAGGAAGCTTAAGCACCTAGGTGCAGGAAGAGGGAAGATTAACTATTCTACCTAGCAACAACACTTTGAAGGCATCTAAAAAAAAAAAAAAAAAATTCTTTAAGGACTAATGACATTTTTTTAAAACTACTGATGTAATGTTATATTTGTGGGTTTAAGTAAATTCTAATTCCAGTGCTTTACCCTACTGTTTTGAGTAATCATAAGAAATCAAACAAATTTGATAAACGATTTGAAAGGCAATAGTGATGAAAAAGGAGAGACAAATGTCCTTTTGTCTCGTTTTGCATGCTTTGGTAAACATACAAAATCAGTCTATATTCCAGCGGATATATTGAGATATAAATGTCTTGACAAGCACAGCCGGAAACCACTCAGAAAAGTTTTTTTTTCTTGGCCGGATTTATCTATAGCCTCTTAATTAAAAAGAAATCCCAGATTCTTTAACCTTCTATGGCCAAGTTTCCCAAAGCGCTCATCTAGAAGCCAATCACATGTGACCCCTGCCTGTGAACAAGTGGGATAATTACAGGCTTGGTCAACTAGCTCACTCTGTCATTATATCACAATCTTGAGCGAGGTCCTTAAGCAAAGGGTCAGGAAATATTGATCTATAGCTTAATAAGCAAACATGACAAGTATTGCTCCCCTCTGTCATATTCAAGTTAAACTCTTTTCTGCCACAAATCACATTGCCATTAACAATAGAATGTTTTCACCCCACAAATGTATGCTTACTCAATGGAATGTATGGAATGCATTCACCTTTACAAGTAAGCATATAAGAGTCTGCAGAAAAGAAGCAGATTCAGCTGCACACTCTAACTGTTAAAAAAAAAAGAGAAAAATCAATGGCAATATGTGCTGGGGACACCCTGGGGACAGCAATTTAACTTGGCTGGTATTACAAGAGTAGCAAATTAGTTTGGAGGCAGCAGGCTGGTTATTGTTGATTGGTTAGAAGGAAACTTTAGCTGTTCAGTATAAAATGCTGAAAAAAAGGGGATCGTTAACTTGTAGTGGCCCTATTTCATGATAAGCAGTTAATTAGCTTGGTAATTAACAATTACCTGTTGTCATGACAATCAAATTTACAGCACCAATGCTATTTACTTTTGGCACCAAATGGTTATTATTTATTACGCGTGCTGTACACAAGAGAAAAAGTAATTTGTGTAATTGTTATTCCTGTTCACTGCATTAAAAGCTAGCGGAGGCGTTAATATTCTATTTCACATGAACAATATGAGGGTGCTTGAAACACAGCATACTTGACCTTTGGGCAATCTATGGTTCGCCAGCTGCCCTCCACTGTGGAATAGAGTGCAAATGAATGATCTCTCCCTTCCTTTTTTGCTGTTGTTATAGCAACTTATATATTAAAAAAATAAAATTTAGAGCTGCCAGTCTGCACTGCAAGAAAATTAAACTTTTTCCCCAGATGTAACAAATTTTGCAAAGGTATTCTTTTTGATTAGAACAGTAAATCCCACATCGGTAAATACAAAATAACTTTTACATGTCATATACTGTGCAATATAAAATTGTGTTTGTCAGATTTAACCACGTTCACTGCCTGCTCTCCAGTGTTCTCGATTCAAGTTTAGTTTTAATAAGAATTTAGGGGGTAATCCACAAAAGGGATACGCCGGCGTATCTACTGATACGCCGTCGTATCCCTGTTTCTATCTATGGAACTGATCCACAGAATCAGTTTACCATAGATAGGCAGAGGATCCGACATGTGTAATTGAATGACACTGTCGGATCTTAAAGCGGGGGTTCACCCATTTATACATTTTTTTTTTTCTCCCCTTAGCTTCCTGCTCGTTCGGTCTAGGGGAATCGGCTATTTGTATTAAAATATGAGCAGTACTTACCCGTTTTCGAGCTGCATCTTCTTCCGTCGCTTCCGGGTATGGGTCTTCGGGAGCGGGCGTTCCTTCTTTATTGACAGCCTTCCGAGAGGCTTCCGACGGTCGCATCCATCGCGTCACTCGTAGCCGAAAGAAGCCGAACGTCGGTGCGGCTCTATACTGCGCCTGCGCACCGACGTTCGGCTTCTTTCGGAAAATCGTGACGCGATGGATGCGACCGTCGGAAGCCTCTCGGAAGACTGTCAATCAAGAAGGAACGCCCATTCCCGCAGCCCATACCCGGAAGCGACGGAGAGGATGCATCTCGTAAACGGGTAAGTACTGCACATATTTTAAAATAAATAGCCGATTCCCCTAGTAAAAACGAGCAGGAATCTAAGGGGGAAAAGTGCCCTCTAAGGGTGAACCCCCGCTTTAAGGATGCAATTCTAGGCCGGCCGCTAGGTGGCGAGGCCATTGCGGCCGGCCTAGAATATGCAAATGAACACTTACGGCGATCCACGAACGTTCCGATGGGCCCGTCGCGCTAAATCTACGTCGTTTACGTCGAGTTACGCCGCGTAAAAATAGGGCTGAGTCCTATTTGACTAAGCCCTATTAAGTATGGCCGTCGTTCCCGCGTCGAAATTTTAAACTCTACGTCGTTTGCGTAAGACGTTCGTGAATGGCGCTGGACGCCATTTACGTTAACGTCTAAGCAAATGACGTCGGAGCGACGTCAGTTAGCGCAATGCACGTCGGGTAAGTTACCCCGACGGAGCATGCGCAGTACGTCCGGCGCGGGAGCGCGCCTAATTTAAATGGGACTCGCCCCATTAGATTCGGCACGCCTTGCGCCGGATGGATTTGAGTTACACCGCCGCAAATTTCCAGGTAAGTGTGTTGTGGATCGATACCTAACTTAGGAAATTTGCGGCGGTGTAACTTAAATCACTTAAGTTACGTTGCGCTGCGGGGCTGTGGATTTGGCCCTTACAGTGGGTGGAGAGACTGAAAGGAAACATAAGCAAATCAGGGCTTAGTCTGAAATTCTCATCGGCAGGGAGATGTATGTGCAATAAATGTATCAGTTATGAGTGAGCAGGATCAAGCACATAGGATCTCCTTGGGAATCAATAATAATTAAATGATACAAATCAATAAATTGTGTTTGTTTTTTTTAAAGCAATTTGTACTGGCAATTATAGATGTCACAATCAGGGGTCAGGCTCAGAGACCAGCTGCTATAGCAGTAGAGAGGCTCCCACCAACCAGCAGGATAAGTATAAAAGCACGTCACCCTGGTGGATGATGCTAGCTCACCGGGTGTGGGGTCTAAACACTAACCAGTATTCAACAGAGCTTCTGATGGTGGAGATTGATTTTGCTGAATGTTGGTACCAGGTCACTGTTCTCAGGATCGCCCCACCAGGAGGTGAGCAAAACGTGGGTCCAGTAGCAGATATAGCAGGTAGCGATCAAGCAGAAGCGTGGTCAGGAAACAAGTCAAAAGGTCAGTAAAAAGTAGTTGCAGGTTACATAGTTACATAGGGCCAGATTCAGATACATTTACGTTGCTCCACGGCAGCGCAACGTATCCCATTTACGCTACACCGCCGCAGGTTTACAGCGTAAGTGCCTGATTCTCAAAAATCTTACCTGTAAACTTGCGGTGGTGTAGCGTAAATCCAATTGGCGCAAGTCCGCCAAATTCAAATGGGGCGGGCACCATTTAAATTAGGCGTGTCCCCGCGCCGAACGTACTGCGCATGCTACGTCGGGTAAATTACCCAACGTGCATTGCGCTAAATGACGTCGCACGGATGTCATTTGTTTAGACGTTACCGTAAATGGCATCCAGCGCCATTCACGGATGACTTACGCAAACGACGTTGTTTTTTAAATTTCGACGCGGGAACGACGGCCATACTTAACATGGCTTAGAACAACTAGGGCTCAGCCCTAATTTTACGTGGCGTAACTCGACGGAAACAACGTAAAGTTAGATCGACAGGCAGCGTGGACGTTCGGGAATCGCCGTAACTAGTCATTTGCATATTCTACGCCGACCGCAATGGCCTCGCCACCTAGCGGCCGGCCTAGAATTGCATCCTTAAGATCCGACAGTGTAATTCAATTACACCTGTCGGATCTTCTGGCTATCTATGCGTAACTGATTCTATGAATCAGTCGCATAGTTAGGACGGCCGCAACACAGAGATACGACGGCGTACCAGGAGATACGCCGTCGTATCTCTTCTGTGAATCTGGCCCATAGTTACATAGTTAGTTAGGTTGAAAATAGACACAAGTCCATCCAGTTCAACCACAAAAAAAATAAACAAACAAATTAAAAAACACAATACAATCCCATACACCCAACTCCATACCCACAGTTGACGAACCAGTGACGAAACCGGTCTGGCAGAGCTACACATTCCTGTCATTATGTTGCTTTAGCCGCCTCCATCTTTGGTGTACTGTTTAATACTGATTTTGTTTGGAAACATGTAAGTGCAATATTCTTTTAATAAATGCAACAATTGTGAGAGGTTTTACACTATCAGCATTTATTTATTCTATTGGGAATATTAATCAGATGACCTGAGGAAAGAGGACTGGAATCACCCTGCGGCTGGTCTGGAATTGCTTGCCCTGTCTTCCATCTTTGACCAGCATTGGAGAGAAAAAAATTAGCATGTATGACCTTCCATATTAGAGAGTCCATCCCTAATTGTGGTGTCTGTGAATTCACCTGCTGGAGGGATTCCGTTATTATCTTGAATGCAAGATTTCTTTTCCACTTCATATGACACATATGAAACATGGGGGAAAATCTCCCTGCGTCTTATAGTCCGAATACTGAATGGACAGCCCCCCCCCCCCTGTCACGCCATTTAACATACCTGGGATAATACACGTCTGCAGATTGCAGGCAGCCGGCACCATCAGCGGGCGCACAGGTTTAGACTGGTCCACGGCGGGAAACCGTATTTTTCACAGCGGCATGTAGCGCTACCATTCAGCATATCACACAGCAAGGGAAGAGGGCAGGCGGCCTACGTTGAAGAAGCCCCAGGAAGCTTTTCAGCAGGTCCAGTGCACGGAGGTACGCCCACAAAGCGTCATTATGTGTAACTCCGTGCACTCTGCCTATTCTCCTGTTGCTGAGTCAGCTGACCAATATAGTGAGCCCTCATTGGTCGCTACCTTACAAGTCCCAAAGCACCTGTAAACAGCATACAGCATCTGTACAGCTTATAGTACACTGCCATAAACGGAAAAAGGCTACTTTACTGTACTTGGTAAATGGATATTATGGTAACACTGACCAGGTGCCAGCCCACTTTAGGGACCAAATTTTATTAAATATTTCAGTACACATTTGGGTCAGAATTTTTTTTTCTCTAATTTTTCTCCTCTAAAACCTAGGTGCGTCTTATGGTCAGGTGCGTCTTATGGTCCGAAAAATACAGTAGTTAACATTTAAAAAAGAATGTTAATGCACCCATTAATAAGAACAATGGGTGGTAAAATATAGACCTCATTCAAAGTCCCAAACTTTTTCCTTTGTAAAATATAGACCTGTCCTCAAGTGCAGCTTGACAGAAGGTAGAGTAGAGTAGATGAGTGCCTTGGCAGGTAGTGGCAACGCTTATCTCAGGGTGGAATAGCAATTGAGCAGATTTCCTAATCTGTCCAATTCATGTTATTCCCAATGATGGCATAGGCCAAATTGTGCAACTTTTATTTCATGTCCATGGGTCTTGAAATGGAACTTCACTCTCAATCAACACAGATTATTTTTAATCCTTATGCTGCTAGGTATGTAAAGTATATCCTATGTACCGTATTTATCGACGTATAACACTCACAGGCGTATAACACGCACCATAACTTTAAGAGGAAAGTTTCAGGAAAAAAACAATCCACAGCCCCCTGCGTATAACACGCAGGCAGAGTTTACCCTCTATTTTCAGGGTAAAAAAGTGAGTGTTAAACGCCAATAAATACAGTGCTTGTTTTTTTACATTTCTCTAGTTACTTCCTGGTTTCCAGGCCTAGGCAAATTATATCTCCCTTTTCCACCCCTCTCTCCTTTATTAAAAGGTTTTTCTATATGAATGTAATGGTGGGTGGGTCTAAAGGGTAATTTTTAAAAAATTAAAAATTAAATATTATGAGATGTTTAATCTTTGTATGTTCCCTTCCAGTCACAACACAATAAACCTCTGAAGAAGATCAGTAGGGTCGAAACGCGTTAGAAACAGTTTATACTGCAACACATTTCATTAGCCGTATAAATGCCTTGTTGTGCACTGCTAATACATTATATGTAAATCATGTCTCCTTGCTATGCCGCAACTCATTTTCTATTATGCAATCCATTATTTTTGCCCCTTTTTTGATAAAAAATAATTTTTATATATGTGAATAATTACTATATTTTTTACTACATTGAAATCATTTTTGTCTACCTGAGCTGCCAAAAAACCCCAACTGGGAAAAATGTCTCTATTGCACACACCGGGGTGAGCAGCAATTTTCTCTCCACTCCATGTGTTCTGTCCCTCCTAATGATATCATACATCCCAGAAGTCTTCAGGAGGGGAGGAGGGGTTTTCTCAGCTAAGCAAACCCTCCTATCCGCACGCCTGAGCTAAGGGAAAATCGATTCCAGGAAGTAAATGCTACATTAATCATTTGCCCTTACTCAAGATGACCACAGTTATAAATGTTATGCCACGTACCCACGATCGGTTCATCCGATGAAAACGGACCGATGGATTTTTCCATTAGATATCCTATGAAGCTGACTTTCATCAATCTTGCCTACGCACCATCAGTTAAAAATCCATTTGTGTCAGAACGCGGTGACGTAAAACACTAGGACGTGCTGAGAAAATGAAGTTCAATGCTTCCGAGCATGCGTCGACTTGATTCTGAGCATGCATGGATTTTTAACCGATAGACTTGCCCACAGACGAACGTTTTTTTTCTATCGTTTTTTTAACCATCAGATAATTTTTTTAACAGGTTCTAAGTTTTTTCACCGATGGGAAAAAAAACGATGGGGCCCACACACGATCGGTTCGTCCGATGAAAATGGTCCATCGGACCGTTTTCATCGGACGAACCGATCGTGTGTACGCGGCATTAGGGGATGATTTTCATAGTGATTTCTACGCTAAATAAAATTTGGAGACATGGATAGATTGGTAAGTTTTCTACAGAAACATTAACTATTTACAGTGTTCCGAGAGATGATACAACTGTTTTACATGAGCTGAGTCTACTTAACCACTTGCTTACTGGGCACATAAACCCCCTTCGTGCCCAGGAGAAATTTCAGCTTCCGGCACTGCGTCGCTTTAACTGACATTTGCGCGGTCGTGCGACGTGGCTCCCAAACAAAATTGACGTCTTTTTTTTCCCACAAATAGAGCTTTATTTCGGTGGTATTTGATCACCTCTGCGGTTTTTATTTTTTGCGCTATAATCAAAAAAAGAGCGACAATTTAAAAAAAATATATATATATTTTGTACTTGTTGCTATAATAAATATCCCAATTTTTAAAAAAAAAATATTTTTTGACGTATTTTTGTAAAAAAAAAAATCGCAATAAGCGACTGGTGTGCGCAAAAGTTATAGCGCCTACAAAATGGGGAACAGAATTATTATTTTATTTTATTATTTTTTTACTAGTAATGGCGGCGGACGTATCGGACACTTTTGACACAAATTTGGGACCATTCACATTTATACAGCGATCAGTGCTATAAAAATGCACTAATTACTGTATAAATGTGACTGGCAGGTAATGGGTTAACACTAGGGGGTGATGAAGGGGTTAAATGTGTATCCTGGGTGTGTTCTAACTGTGTGGGGGGAGGGGGGTGACTGGGGGAGGTGACCGATGCTGTGTCCCTATGTACAAGGGACACAGATCGGTCTCCTCTCCTCTGACAGCACGTGGAGCTCTGTGTTTACACACAGAGCTCCACGTCCCTGCTGTGTTACCGACGATCACGTGTACCCGGCGGACATTGCGGCCGCCAGGTACACGCATCGACTCCTCAGCGAAGCGCCGGGACAGTGTTTAACCTCTGCGCTCCCCCCAGTGGCGCGCACGGGTAATGCACTTTAAATGACGTCCAAAGACGTCCACTTGGCACTTGAGAGCCGCTCTCTTGACGTCTTTTGTCTATAGCGCGGGTCTTAAGTGGTTAAATCATCTAACTCCTGCAATTTCATTATTTATAACAATTTATCATTGTGTTTAATAGATTTTCTACATATGCAAATTTTAGCTTGGTGGATTGCTAGAAATGTTGCTATCATTTGACCCTGAAATGACCAAATACTTGAGATTAAATCAATATGCTAGTTTGACAGCAAACCGTAAAAAAAAAAATCTCTGGTGTTCCCGTGAAGAGACAATGATCACTCACCTGTCCAAATCAAGTGACAAGCCATAGGTCATTCTCTTAATCAATAATTAAAAAGACAAGACTAGATTAGATTGTGTAGTATGCTACTGGATTTGTGTGGAGAGGCTTTGACTGTGACAGGTATGCAAGTATTTTAATGGAAGTGTGTGGTACAGCTGTGTGTCGCTGTGGTTGTGAGTGACTGCTGTTTTGCACAACTGCATTCTAACAGAGGCTGAACTTGCTTATTATTTTAATAATAATACAGTAAAACCTTGGATTGCGAGTAACGCGGTTTACGAGAGATTCGCAATCGCGAAGGAAGAGGAGCCCACTCCTCTGTGCTTTACCATTGCACAATGCAAAGCTCCCAACTGTCCCTGATTTGGAACAAAGTCCCATTCTGCCGTTTGACCCAAATCATAATAGTGAAACACGCAGACCAGAGGGAAAAACAGTCTACATCCTTCACCTTTCCAACGTTCCGCCACAGACAGCGGCTGAACCTTTATTGGTCTTTTTTATAAACAACATGACATCATTCACATGAACACATTTGATTGGCTTAGTCCATATATAGTCCATATAAGGTGGCTTCTTCTCACAAGTCCATTTTTGGGCACAAGCAGTCCTTTTGCCACGAGACACATTGGCTCAGATCCACAAACGAATTACGCCGGCGTATCTATTGATACGCCGCGTAATTTCAAAGTTCCCCCGTCGTATCTTTGTTTTGTATCCACAAAACAAGATACGACTGAACGCTGGCCGCTAGGTGGCGTTTCCGTCGAATTCCGCGTCGAGTATGCAAATTAGCTAGATATGGCGATCCACGAACATACGTCCGTCCGGCGCATTTTTTTACGTCGTTTCCGTAAGGCTTTTTTCGGCGTATAGTTACTGCTATATGAGGCGTATCCTATGTTAAGTATGGCTGTCGTTCCCGCATTGAATTTTTAAAATGTTACATCGTTTGCGTAAGTCGTTCGCGAATAGGGCTTTGCGTAGAATGACGTCACCGTCGTAAGCATTGGCTTGTTCTGGTTTAATTTCGAGCATGCGCACTGAGATACCCCCACGGACGGCGCATGCGCCGTTAAAAAAAAACATCATTTACGTTGGGTCACGACGTATTAACATAAAACACGCCCCCATCACATCGATTTGAATTGCGCGCCCTTACGCCGCCTAAGTTACACTACGCCGCCGTAACTTACGGCGGAAATTCTTTCAGGATACCAAAAAAAAACTGTAAGTTACGGCGGCGTGGCATATCATAGATACGCTACGCCGGACGAAAGAATACACTGATCTACCTGGATCTGCCCCATTCTTTCCTTCCACAATCGCCATATTTGTTTTAGTCGACAGAGGGGTTTGAAGACATCTGTTTTCACTCTTAAATCCTGGCCGAGATTTTAACCGTATAATGTCTTTTAAGGAAACTAACAGCATTGTGACATATACCCATACATATGTATACTTATCTTATATAGATAAAGAAATAAAAACAATATAAGAATATAAAAGAAAAACAATATTTGAGTAGCTCAGGAGGAAAGTAACGTAACACAAAAATATTAATTTTAGTGACTTCCATCACAGTACCTATCAATGCCCACTAGTGCCACCTATCAGTGGCACCGATCAGTGCCAACCATCAGTTCCACCCATCAGTGGCACCTCTCAGTGCCACATATTAGTGCCCATCAGTGCCACCTATCAGTGCCGCCTTGTTAGATCCCATCAGTGGTGCCTCATGAGCACATATCAATGAAGGAGTAAAATTAGCTGGTTTTCAAAATTTTAGAACAAACTATGAAAGTTTTTTTTTTTTTTCTTCAAAATTTCCAGTCTCGTTTTTTATCAAAAAAATAAACGCAGCAGTGATTAAATACCACCAAAAAAAAGCTCTATTTGTGTGAAAAAATTATAAAAATGTCATTTGGGTATGACAGTGCAATTGTCATTCAAATAGTGGCAGCGCTGAAAGCTGAAAATTAGTCTGGGCAGCAAGGGGGTGAAAGTGCCCTGTAAGCAAGTGGTTAAAGTCTGAAAATCCTGAATATACATCCATTTATTGGTCTTTAACATGCCCAATTAAAATGAATAAATAAAATAAAGCAGAAAATATATATCAAGAACCATAAAATGATTGCACTAAAACAAGCTGATCTCGTACTAATGGTAATCATGACAACTGGCACTTAATAAAAATTACTAGTGTGGAAAACTGAATCAAATATTTATTATCCTTTCAATATTCTGTTCCTATTAAACTGCACGGCAATTTTATTATATTTTATAATAAAAAGGTCTTTGAGGGATAATTTTGTTCTATTTTGTATATCAGACCAAATATTTTAATAGCCTAATGTATAATATGTGTCACAACACTGTTTGTCCTGTGTGTCATAATAATTATGACCGCTCAGTAACCATACAAGGCTGAATTATTAAATAAATTATATGAAATTGTTTACAATTTAACAGTTTAACCTTTCAAAAAAATCTCTTTTATCATAAAAAGAAAAAAAAAGAGGATTGTTACAGTGATGTGGTTTAAAAAAAAGACAGGGCTCAGAAATTGGGAATACCTGAAACAAAACAGAGGGGTTGCTTTTTTATTTTTATTAAAATGGTGTGAAAAAGGGAAAAACATGTTTTGTCCATCCTGATGTGGCAGTCAATAACCTCTAGGTGGCGCTTTAATCACAGTGTCAGGAAAAAGGTTGACTGTACAGTTTTCAGCTGTATGGTAATAAACAACAAACATATTTTGCAACACTTTGCAGAGTATATAGTAATATTCACAATAGTCCATGTCACAGATCACCCTATAATGTCCACTAAATAGTCATAGACTTATGCCCTGTACACACGATTGGTTCATCCGATGAAAACGGTCCGATGGATTTTTCATCAGATATCCGATGAAGCTGACTTTCATCAGTCGTGCCTACACACCATCAGTTAAAAAAACGATTGTGTCAGAACGCGGTGACGTAAAACACAACAACGTGCTGAGAAAAATGAAGTTCAATGCCTCCGAGCATGCGTCGACTTGATTCTGAGCATGCGTTGATTTTTAACCGATGGATTTCCCCACAGACGATCGTTTTTTTTTCTATCGTTTTTTTAACCATCAGATCATTTTAAAACAGGTTCTAAGTTTTTTTCACCGATGGGATTTTTCACACGATCGTCTGATGAAAACGGTCCATAAGACCGTTTTCATAAGACAAACCGATCCTGTGTACGCGGCATTAGAAGTAAACGTAGGACGCTAAAGTCACAAGGCTACTGGGCTAATTGCTAATTCAGCAGATTTAGAGGCTTGATCTTTAGTGCAGAGCATCAAACCAGAAATATTATCTCATTACAATGGCATCTGAACTTGGGTGAGATATAATAATAAAAAAAGAGGGTTTAGTGGGACTTTATATGAGGTAATGGCACAATCATTAACCTGCATCCCTTTACTTGTATATTTAAAGCAAGGGTCCAGCGTAAAAAAATTAAAAATTAAAGCCAGCAGCTAAAACACTATGGGCCAGATTCACAGCGGACTTACGACGGCGTATCTCCACGTACGCCGTCGTAAGTCCGAATGAGAGCCGTCGTATCTATGTGCCCGATTCTTAGAATCAGTTACGCATAGATTTGGCCAAGATACGAGTGGCGTAAGTCTCCTACGCCGTCGTATCTTGGGTGCAATATTTACGCTGGCCGCAAGGGGCGCTTCCTTAGATTTACGCGACGAATATGTAAATTAGGTAGATACGCCGATTCACGAATGTACTTGCGGCCGCTACGCCGTTTACGTAAGGCTTACGTCCGGCGTAAAGTTACCCCTGCTATATGAGGCGTAGGTAATGCAAAGTATGGACGTCGGCAAGCGTATCTTTTTACGTTGTTTACGTAAGTCGTACGTGAATGGGGCTGTGCGTAGGTTACGTTCACATCACAGGCATTGGGCCTGGCGTATTTTAGGGCGTAAATTCGACGTGATACTGAGCATAGGCGCGCATGCGCTGTACAATTCGGCGCATCATTTACGTGGGGTCACGATTGATTTACATAAAACACGCCCACCTCTTCCACATTTAAATTACGCAGGCTTACGCCGGCCCATTTATGCTACGCCGCTGCAACTTATGGAGCAAGTGCTTTGTGAATACTGCACTTGCCCGTCCAAGTTGCAGAGGCGTAGCATAAATAGGATACGCTACGCCCGCACAAAGTTACGCGCTCGTACGTGAATCTGGCCCTATAGCTGCCGACTTTTAATAAGGGCATTTACCTGTCTTGGTTGCCCGCGATGTCGGCCGCCCGAGGTCAATCCATCACTTGAACCGGGTCCCGGCACCGCCATCCTCACTAAGGGAAACAGGTAGTGGAGCCTTGCGTCTTCACTGCCCATTTCCTACTGCACATGCGCGAGTCGCGCGGCGCTCTGTGAATGGGCGGCTGACTTCTGGGAGACACTCAGTTCCCAGAAGTCAGCGCGCCCCATTCCCCAGAAGACAACGCGAGGGGGACGAGACCGAGGAGCATCCTACAGCCACTGTTTGCCACTGATATACCATCTATACACCTGATGCCTGTCCATCCTGTGTGGGGCCTGTTGAGGTTGTCTGTCGTTGGGCACTCCGTCTCAGTCCCTGGGGGAAAGGTCCCTGCATATGGGGGTACGCACAGCCTGACTGCCATGCCATTAGTACATGGATACCCTGTATGCATCAGCTAGGACTTTGATCCCTTGTTTTTGCTCCTAATGTGTGAGTGCACTGGACCAATTTAAAATGTTTCTATGCCATTGTAGAAACACAGTACATGCTTGCTCCTTATGAACGACAGTAAGTCACGAAACGCGTAGAGCCTACAGATTTTGTGTTTCAATTATGTGTCCTATTAGTATTTCCCATATTGCACCTACTGTTTTATGCCTATACATTGTGGACTTCACTTGTGTTTACACCCATTGTATGGACTGCCTTGAACTATGTATTATCCCTGTACAATAAAGCTGTTATTTGTATTTGTGTACACTTTCTCATCCCTCCCAATGTTTGGGGATTAGAGCCATTTTTAATTACGCAGCTATCTATGCATATGTGTATATATATATATATATATATATATATATATATATATATATATATATATATGAGTTTTATTGAGCAATAGAATATAGTTACTTATGAATTAATTACTAAATATAATATAATATATACTATATACCATAGATACCGTATGTCAATTAATATTATATAACTAGATTATTGTCCCTCACATACTTCATGTAAATTCCCCCCCCCCCCCCCGATCCTTTCTTAAATATACAAATATTGGGTAGAGCCCACCCAGGTGTGTTACAACAGCGAATGTTTGCATCCAAAAGTGACCGGCGCCCATCATTTCTTTTTGCATCACACCCACCATGCCTGGTAACCCACTCTACAAGGAAGGATGTCAGAAAGGTAAGTGCCGGGCGATGGGGGGAGCAATCTGGCGTTTTTTGAGGGGACAAACTGGCGGCAATTGATGGGCACAGTGGCGACAATTGATGGGCACAGTGGCGACAATTGATGGGCACAGTGGCGACAATTGATGGGCACAGTGGCGACAATTGATAGGCACAGTAGCGACAATTGATGGCACAGAGGCTGCGTTTGATGGCATGGCACAGTGGCTGCATTTGATGGCACAGTGGCGACAATTGATGGCACAGTGGCGACAATTGATGGCACAGTGGCGACAATTGATGGCACAGTGGCACAATTTAAATAGATAGGCCCCTAGCACAACTCTAGAGCATAACTATTCTGCCGTTGATCCGAATTATGAAAGAAAGGCAAAAGACAGACTGCTTCCTTCTGTGCCCGATCGTCAAGAGACAGAGAGGCGGAACCTTTATTGACTTTATAGACAGAATGACATCATTCATATGAACACATTTGATTGGCTTAGTCCATATAAGGGTCTCTTCTTGTGAGTCTATTCTTGGCACGGAGTCCTCGTAGCACTCTCATTCCACAATCAATCGCCATCTTCCTTCCTTCGATGGAGGGGGCTTTGGAGTGAGTTACATCTGTCTTCATTTATCACTTCCTGGGCCGAGATTTAACTCTATTATCTGTTACTTCATTTAAGGAAGATACTATTGTAGTATATACCCATACATACATATGTATGTATGTGTATATATATATATATATATCTCAAGAAGTAAAAGAAATAAAACAATATAAGGAAAGAAAAGCAACATTTGAGTAGTTCAGGAGAAAAGTAACAAACACAAAATAATCATTTTATTTACCTCCACCACACAGTGGCGACAATTGAAGGCATGGCACAGTGGCAACAAATGATGGCATGGCACAGTGGCGACAATTTCTGGCACAGTGGCTGCGTTTGATGGCACAGTGGCGACAATTGATGGGCACAGTGGCGACAATTGATGGGCACAGTGGCGACAATTGATGGGCACAGTGGCTGCGTTTGATGGGCACAGTGGCAACAATTGATGGGCACAGTGGCTGCCGTTGATGGGCACAGTGGCGACAATTGATGGGCACAGTATCTGCGTTTGATGGGCACAGTGAGGCTGCAATTGATGTTGTTGTTTTTTTCATTGGTTTGCGCCCCCCCAAAAATGTTGAGCACCAGCCGCCACTGCCTTGAGGTCACCATTAGGCTTCCTTGGTCCCCGTGACCTTGCTACATATAGTTTTCTGTATTACGATATTTTATGTGATCATTTTAGAAAATCGAGTGAAGGTCTTAAGTAAGGGCAAACACCAGTGTTTTCCAAAGTAATGCTATTGATATCCAGAGAATATATATTAGCAAGAAGCCATCTGAGAAGGTGTTGTTTTAATTAGTTTTATTTGTGAGGAACTGGGTAATCTGAGCTGAGCAGAATGAAAGCATTAGATGTTGAAGTAGATAATAATGACGACTGCTGAAATCTGTAATTGTACACTGAGGCTTAAAGGATTGCAAAGTAGAAGTTTCACAAACAACATCACTTTCTCTGCCTCGGTGCACATGGATGTGTGATGCCGCGTACACACGATCATTTTTCGTCATGAAAAAAACTTCGTTTTTAAAAAATGTAATTTTAAATGATCGTGTGTGGGCTTCACATCATTTTTCGGGTTCTGAAAAACGACAAAAAAAAAATTCGAACATGCTGCATTTTTTAACGTCGTTTTAAACTATGTCTTTTTTCGGGTTGTAAAAAATGATCGTGTGTGGGCTAAAACGATGTTAAAAACCAGCGCATGCTCAGAAGCAAGTTATGAGACGGGCGCGCTCGTTCTGGTAAAACTACCATTCATAATGGAGTAAGCACATTCATCACGCTTTAACAGACAAAAAAGCGTTTTTTCAACATGCTGAAAAACAATGGGCCAGATTCACAAAAGAGATACGACGGCGTATCTCCTGATACGCCATCATATCTCTGAGATACGAAGGTCGTATCTATGCGGCTGATTCATAGAATCAGGTTACGCATAGATAGCCCTAAGATCCGACAGGTGTAAGTGACTTACACCGTCGGATCTTAGGCTGCAATTCCAGGCCGGCCGCTAGGTGGTGATTCCATTGCGGTCGGCGTAGAATATGCAAATGACTAGTTACGCCAATTCACGAACGTCTGCTTTGCCCGTCGCTCTAAATTTACGTTGTTTCCGGAGAGATACGTCGCGTAAAACTAAGCATGCCCTCTAGGTGGTCTAACTAATATTAAGTATGGCCGTCGTTCCCGCATTAAATTTTTAAATTTCACGTCGTTTGCGTAAGTCGTCCGTCAATGGCGCTGGACGCCATTTACGTTAACGTCGAAACCAATGACGTCCTTGCGACGTCATTTAGCGCAATGCACGTCGGGAAATTTTAGGGACGGAGCATTCGCAGTACGTTCGGCGCGGGAACGTGCCTAATTTAAATGGTCCTCGCCCCATTTGAATTAGGCGGGCTTGTGCCGGGCGGATTTACGCTACGCCGCCGCAAGTTTACAGGTAAGTGCTTTGTGAATCAGGCACTTACGCTGTAAACTTGCGGCGGTGTAACGTAAATGGGATACGTTACGCCGCCGCAGCGTAGCCCATTTCTACGTGAATCTGGCCCAATGTTTTTTTTCATGCTGAAAAATGATCGCGTGTACGCGGCATAACACACACACTCTCTGTGTTCTGCGGAGGTGTTTGAGTGGGTGAATCTTGTCAGGTAAATGTTCTTGAGTCACAAAGTAATTTTAACATTAGAATGATTTGGTGACTGAACAATCTCTGCTTTTTTTTTTTCATATAAAATATGTGCTGTGGTGACTTGAAAGTGCCGGTAAGCCCCTTTTTCATCATTAAAGAGAAAATGTATTGAAATCTGCCACCATTATCAAAATTTAAAGAAAGTCTGTCCTTTATACCAGTGGTCCCCAACCTTTTTGGCACCGGGGACCGGCTGCGTGAAAGAAAATTTTGCCAAGGCCCGGTTGGGGGGAGGTTGGGGATGGCATGCGGGGGGTAAGCGATTTTTCGCGGGCAATTTGTCAGCGCATTATTTCTATTACATTGTAGTAATAAATGAAATAGTTAAACCCACCATAATGCAGAATAAGTGGCAGCCTACCCCCCACATTACATTCCCAACCTCCACTTTAATATCCTCAGCCCCCCCTCACATCACAGTTCTTGGTCACCCCAATTTAACTTCTTCAGGCCCCCCCACAGTCCCCAGTCCCTCCCCCCCCCCCCACACTCCAGGCCTGCCACCTACAGCCATGTCACTTGTCACTTGCCACCTGCAGCCATGTCACTTGCCACCTACAGCCTGTCACCTGCAGCCATGTCACTTGCCACCCACAGCCTGCCCCTGCCACCATGTCACTTGCCAACCACAGCCTGCCACCTGCAGCCATGTGACTTGCCACCTGCCGCCATGTCGCTTGCCACCTGCCGCCATGTCGCTTGCCACCTGCAGTCATGTCACTTGCCACCATGTCACTTGCCACCACAGCCTGCCACCTGCAGCCATGTCACTTGCCACCCATGTTCCCCTGTATAACCTTCCCCTCAGTAACTTCACTTGTCATCAGTGTCCATTTGTGTGACTTATTTATTTACCTTTCACACCCTCTGGTGTATGGTCTCTCAGTGAGCCGGGCCATGGGTGGGAGGAGGAGGAGTCGGGCACTCGGTTGGCAGCCGTTGATCCCATCCAGCAGGTACACAGAACAGACACCAGACGACCATGTCCCTGCTGCTGTCACACCCTCTCCATGCCGCCGAGAGATCAGTCACACGAGTCCCTGCTTGTGCCGAAGGAGGCAGTGCCGATGTGGGCAGTGGAGAGGACTGTGCACAGCATGTCTGGAAAGGGACAGGAGACTGAGGAGAGGCGGGACAGTTCTGGATGGAGGGCCGAGGTAACAAACAGGTAATTGGCTGCTAGGACTGTCCTTCATCCTAGCAGCCAATCGCCTATTCGATAACCTCGGGCAGCTCCGCCCTCCACCCAGAATTGTTCCGCCTCCCGCTGTCGGCTCTGTGAGGATTACAGAGCGACGGCAGGAGGAAGAAAAGTCTCATGCCGCCTGCTTGCAGTCGCGGCCCCCGGCTGCAGAAGGGCTGCGGCCCGGTAGTGGGCCGCGGACCGGGGGTTGATGACCACTGAATGTCATAAGCCTGAGACTACTTTATGACATGGAAAATGCCATTTCCCCAACGAAAAGCTGATGGTCAATTTTCCTTTATGTACACAAAAATATACAAAAAATATGTTAGACAGAAAGCTTGAGAATACATTCACATGATTATCTATTTTGAATAAAAACATTGGCCCAGATTCTCGTAGGAGTTACGCCGGCGTATCTCCAGATACGCCATCGTAACTCTGAGTGTGAGGCGTCGTATCTATGCGCCTGATTCTTAGAATCAGTTACGCATAGATTTGTCTTAGATCCGACCGGCGTAAGTCTCTTACGCCGTCGTATCTTAGGCCTCGTACACACAACGGGACATGTCCAATGAAAACGGTCCGCGGACCGTTTTCATCGGACATGTCCGCTGGCGGATTTTGGTCTGATGGCTGTACACACCATCAGACAAAATTTCCCACGGACAGCGAACGCGGTGACGTGGTCGCGCCGTCGCCACGACGATGACGCGGCGACGTGCGCGACCCTGGAAGGTCAATGCTTCCACGCATGCGTCGAATCACTTTGGCAGCGATCAGCGATTTTTTTCCGTGACTGCCACATTATGGCGGAAACATCGGACACTTATGACCCATTTTTGGGACCATTGTAATTTTCACAGCGAAAAGTGCTATGAAAATGCACTGATTACTGTAAAAATTACAATGGGAGTAAAGGGGTTAACCAGTAGAGGGCGCTGTAGGGGTTAAGTGTGACCTAATGTGTGTTTCTTACTGTAGGGGGGTGGGGCTGGACGTGTGACGTCACTGATCGTCGTTCCCTATATCAGGGAACAGACGATCACTGACACTGCTACACTCACCTTTCCCCGTTCTTCAGCTCCTGTGACCCGATCGCGGGACACCGACGGTGATCAGGTCCTGTGGGCGTGGTCACGGAGCTCCGGACCGGGTCTCGAGCGCGCCGCTGTAGGGGTTAAGTGTGAACTAATGTGTGTTTCTTACTGTAGGGGGGTGGGGCTGGACGTGTGACGTCACTGATCGTCGTTCCCTATATCAGGGAACAGACGATCACTGACACTGCTACACTCACCTTTCCCCGTTCTTCAGCTCCTGTGACCCGATCGCGGGACACCGACGGTGATCAGGTCCTGTGGGCGTGGTCACGGAGCTCCGGACCGGGTCTCGAGCGCGCCGCTGTAGGGGTTAAGTGTGACCTAATGTGTGTTTCTTACTGTAGGGGGGTTGGGCTGGACGTGTGACGTCACTGATCGTCGTTCCCTATATCAGGGAACAGACGATCACTGACACTGCTACACTCACCTTTCCCCGTTCTTCAGCTCCTGTGACCCGATCGCGGGACACCGACGGTGATCAGGTCCTGTGGGCGTGGTCACGGAGCTCCGGACCGGGTCTCGAGCGCGCCGCTGGTGGCGCGCTCGCGACCACGGCTGGGCTCGTAAAGGGGACGTGTATATATACGTCCATGTGCCCAGCCGTGCCATTCTGCTGACGTATATAGTCGTGCGGCGGTCCTTAAGTGGTTAAAGCGGAGTTCCCTCTGCATTTTTCAGTGCTCACCATGCAGTACTAACGTGCATTCTTAAAATGAATTGGCAATTTATTATTTTTTTTCTGTTCACTTACCCGATTCATACCTATATCTAATTTTACTTCCTCCTCTAGCATGAGTGCTCAACTTGTGGCTCTCCAGCTGTTGCGGAACTACAAGTCCCATCATGCCTCTGCCTTCGAGAGTCATGCTTGTAACTGTCAGCGGCTTCCAATGCCTCATGGGAATTGTAGTTCTGCAACAGCTGGAGAGCCACAGGTTGAGCACCCATGTCCTCTAGGGACTGCAGCACCGTACGTCATTTCCGGTTTTGCATTGGCGCCTGGGTGATCTTGGCCAGCTTGGCACGGCTCTGCTCCCGTAACATTTAACATTGGCGTTTATGGAAAATCTTGGTCAGCTTGGCATGGCACTGCTCCCGCAACATTTAACATTGGCATCTATGGAAAATCTTGGTCAGCTTGGCATGGCTGTGCCATGTCAAGCTGACCAAGATTGCACTGCACTGTACATGCGTGAGATTGGCAGGTGCATGCTGGGTAGCCAGCCTGCACGGAATCCAGGACTGTGGCTTCAGGTGCCCACACTGGAGATGGCCACGCTGTGCAGAAACTTCACAAAGTAAGAAAACGATGCTGCACAAATAGAAAACCGGGCATAGTTTACATCATACCTTTGTTACATTGCACGAGGCATGAGTATTCTAGCAGTATTTTTATCTTAAAATACATATTTTGTCCAGAACTCCACTTTAAACTGACACTAAATCTCTTTATTCTGCAAGAAGAATCCAAACACATACACTTCTTCCCATCATCCATTTTTTGTGAACTCATGTCTCACTCCTTGTAACATCCTCTGAGCTACCGAACCTCACATTCTGTTGGATTGCTCTGTGCTCATTATAAATCCCAAATTGCATAGTCCATAGTCCCTAGTGCATCTAAGAGGGGAGTAAGAGAATGTGGCTACGTTCCTATATACAGCAGGACCATGGAGAAATAATGAAGTGACTCTCTAACAGGACGTCAGATCACAGCAGCAAATACAATGCTCCAAAAAATTAATGGAACACTTTTTAATCAGAGTATAGCATCAAGTCAATTAAACTCCTGGGATATTGATCAGTTAAGTAGCAGAGGGGGATGTTTATCAGTTTCAGCTGCTTTGGTGTTAATGAAATTAACAACAGGTGCACTAAATAGGCAAAAATGAGTCGACCTCCAAAACAGGAATGGTTTTACAGGTGGAGGCCAATGACATTTTTTTCCCTACTCATCTTTTATGACTATTTTTCATTCTTTTTGGCTAGGGTCAGTGTCACTACTGGTAGCACGAGGCGATACTTGGACCCTATAGAGGTTGGTCAGGCAGTCCAACTCCTCCAGGATGGCACATCAATACGTGTCATTGCCAGAAGGTTTACTGTGTCTCCCTGCACAGTCTCAAGAGCATGGAGGAGATTCCAGGAGACAGGCAGTTTCTCTAGGAGAGCTGGAAAGGGTCATAAAAGGTCCTTAAACCATCAGCAGGACCGGTATCTGCTCCTTTGTGCAAGGAGGAACAGGATGAGCACTGCCAGAGCCCTACAAAATGACCTCCAGCAGGCCACTGGTGTGAATGTCTCTAACCAAACAGACTTTGTGAGGTTGGCCTGAGGGCCCAGCGTTCTCTAGTGAAACTTGTGCTCACTGCCCGGCAATGTGGAGCTCAAATGGCATTTGCCATTGAACACCAGAATTGGCAGGTTAACCACTGGCGCCCTGTGCTTTTCACAGATGAGAGCAGGTTCACTTTGAGCACACGTGACAGACGTGAAAGGGTCTGGAGAAGCTGTGGGGAACATTATGATGCCCGTAACATTGTTCAGCATGACCGGTTTGGTGGTGGGTCAGTGATGGTCTGGGGAGGCATATCCATGGAGGGACGCACAGACCTCTACAGGCTAGATATTAGATAGCAGGATAAAAAACCCCACTTTTTTTGTAATTCCTTTTTATAAAAAATAATAATAATTTGTGTATATATATATATAGGGCCCAGAGGTCTCCAGGGCCCCAGATGGCAACCCCCCTTTAAAAAAAAAAGAAAATAATATATTTTTTCTTTTTTTTAAAGGGCCCAGAGGTCCCCCAAGCCCCGGATGGCTACCCCCTTCTAAATTTCAGGGGGCAGCACCCCCCCCCCCCGGTTCTCTGCTCCAGGGGGCCCATGCCTGAAGCTTTGTAAGGGGCCCCATAATTCCTGATGGCGGCCCTTAGTGCTTGTACTATGTGCCTGTGCATTTGGGCACGCTCATTAATGACCCTGTGTGTTAATTATAATTGAAATAATATTCTTATTTTGCATAAGCCTGGCTATATTTTCTTTTATCCTAGAGTCTACCTTGTTTAATCCTAAAGCTAATCATCATCATCTCTCCTTCCGCCAAGTCTGTCTTTCTATCTTATTGATCACGCTGGGATTGTTACTTATATAGTGCACACTCAAACCTGCATCCCCTGGAGAACACAAGTGATTTATAACTCTCCCATGAGTATGTCTTTCCACCATCAAGCATGCATTAGCTACTTCACATTTCTCACGTCCCCAGTCCCCCATGGCTCTGTGTCTGTGGTCTCCCTTTGCTTGCTGTCATGTTAAACACATTTCCTGCTTGTTCTGCCATTTTCTGCTGTCACAGCTCTATTTAATTTTACCCTCAAGTGGAACATTTTATTTCCTCCCTGAGTAAATAACTATAAACTACTGCACAACGGGTAGAATGTGTTAACTAAATCTGTTCATCCTATTATATATGGGGAAATCTAGTGATGGCCTGTGCTCTTCACTCCAAACGTCCAACTGAGGCCATTCATGTGCAGATGAAGCTGAAAATGATGGATGATCATGTACCATAATGAACAAATGTCCAACCTAACGACTTTTAAAAATGCAAAGCCACACATTCCCCCTGAAGGTTATTACCTGGGCATTACAGGAGTTGGGCTTGCTTTCAGGTGCTTTCAGCAGAGCTTTTTTTCTCAGAAAATAGGTGCAGGAACTCAACCATGACCCGTTCAGATTTCACAAACAGTAAAATTGTCTTTAAGGGGCATTAAATACCAGGATTTCATTACTTACAGAGTACAGAGTTCAGGGGGGTTACACACAGAGTACAGAGCTGTCACTTGTAAACACAAAAAACAGACTTCTGTGTTTACAAGTGATTGTGGTGAGCAGGCACCAAAGGGTCTGAGCCAGAGGTGGTGGAACTGAGTTCCCCCAAGTTCCCCCTGAAAAAAAGCCCTGGCTTTCAGGCAGGGCCGATCCTAGGGTCACAGACGCCTGGGTGCAGAAATATTTCTGGTGCCCCCACATGGGCGTGGTCATCTTACTAACTCCTCTCCTTTACACATGTTTACACATGTTTCTATTAGCTCAAACACAGAGATGCTCCCCTAAGAAGTCTTCATTAGTGTCCCCCATCAGAGCCTCCCAGCAGGTGTCCCCCATCAGAGCCCCGCCAGCAGTGGCCCCCCCATTAGAGCCCCCCCCACAGCAGTTGCCCCCCATCACAGCCCCCCCACAGCAGGTGCCCCCCATCAGAGCCCCCCCACAGCAGGTGTCCCCATCGAAGCCCCCCACATCAGGTGTCCCTTGTCCAATAGATCCCTGTAGCTTGTGCGCGCTGGGAGCAGAAGCACATTACAGGGGGCAGGGCATACGTGGCATCTTTGGTTACTTGGAGGGTGGCACTCGGAGAGCATTTCTGGGAGTGCAAGCGGGAATTATTGCCGCAGCGCCGGCCAACCCAGAAGCCTCTCATCACACCGCCTATGGGAAAAGAGCCGACACACGCAGAGGGGCAGACAGGAGACTGCTCCATGCACACCAGACAGAATTAATTAGGGGAGCCCAGTGCTCCACTGTGTACGTCTTCTGGTAATAAACTCCGCTGTGGTACCCAGTCCGGATTCCAGGGACAGCGGGAGGTATGCGCTCTTGTCGGTTGCCAGCGGAGAGAGCAAGCAGGATGGGAAACCGCAGCACCCGCTAAATGCGCTCTGTCTCTGGACTCAGACAAGGAGGTGGGAGGGGGGCACTTTGGAGCTTCGGCGCCCTCACCTCTGCGGCGCCTGGGTGCAGCTGCTTTTGAAATCAGTTTGACCCCTTTCACAACATATAACGTTTCCCTCACAAGGGTTCTTATTCAGTGATATGCACAACTGAAAAAACTAGCCCACTTGGCTCTCTCTCTTTAGCAGTACTTCTGCTCTTTATGCTGGTCCTCAGACCATAGGTTCTTCAAAGCCAACAGCTTCACTCTGGCCTTAATCCTTAGGCCATTACCTGTCTCTTGCAGACACGCGCGTCCTCTCGCTGCCACCTTCAGCCTCTGACTCCTGGAGATCTCCTGTCTCCCTTGGATGGAGCAGTCTCCAGCTGGGAACTATGAGGTCTTCCTATACCTTCATTATAAGGGCTGAGCACACACCCTGCTGGTCCTCCACAAAACCTGGACACAAGGTTGGAGATTCCGTCCCACCCAAGACACTATGGAATCTTGTGTCAGCGGGGGGTGAAGCTTGAGGAGTATCTAAGTGCCAAGCCAGGGACGAAGCAGGGAAGCGGGGGTGACGCTTGAGGAGTATCTGTGAGTTCCAAGCCAGGGACGAAGCAGGGAAGCGGGGTGACACTTGAGAAGTATCTAAGAGCCAAGCCAGGGATGAAGCAGGGAAGCGGGGGTGACGCTTGAGGAGTATTTGTGAGTTCCAAGCCAGGGACGAAGCAGGGGAAGCGGGGTGACGCTTCAGGAGTATCTAAGTGCCAAGCCAGGGATGAAGCAGAGAAAGCGGGGGTGACGCTTGAGGAGTATCTGTAAGTTCCAAGCCAGGGGACGAAGCAGGGAAGCGGGGTGACACTTGAGAGTATCTAAGTGCCAAGCCAGGGACGAAAAAGGGAAGCGGGGTGACGCTTGAGGAGTATCTTGTGAGTTCCAAGCCAGGGACGAAGCAGGGGAAGCGGGGGTGACACTTGAGAAGTATCTAAGAGCCAAGCAGGGATGAAGCAGGGAAGCGGGGGGGTGACGCGTGAGGAGTATTTGTGAGTTCCAAGCCAGGGACGAAGCAGGGAACGGGGGGTGACGCTTGAGGAGTATCTAAGTGCCAGCCAGGGACGAAGCAGGGAAGCGGGGGTGACGCTTGAGGAGTATCTGTGAGTTCCAAGCCAGGAACGATGCAGGGAAGCGGGGGTGACGCTTGAGGAGTATCTGTGAGTTCCAAGCCAGTGTCCTGCCCTATAGGGGAAGATACTCCTGCGCTAATCTCAAACTAGTGAAATTGATAGATCAATTAATGAAAATAAAAGGCTGAAGCAGCAACATAAACATGTGATAATCATGAAAACATACAGTAATAGACCAATGTAAACAAATAAAAACACTTTAGTGTCCTGGCCCTAACCCTCTCTCCCACAGTTCTGTTAAAGAGACAATAAATCTCTTGTTGCATTCTGAAGAGTGTCTGGCGCCCACCATTTCATCTTGCATTACACCCACAATGCCGTGCAACCCACCTACACAGAAGGATGTCAGCTGTCCCTAACTCCTGAGGTCACCATTGGGACTCGAGGGGCCCCGGGACTTTGTTACACTCTCTTACAATATTAAAGCTTAGGTGACCTATTCACAGACCCATTTATTGTTACATGTAGAAAGTCACATGCAAATAGTTTAGTTGTTAAATTTGAGAGGACATCACACAATCCAACATGGCCAACAGGCCCTCTTACCAGACCCAGCGAAACTACAGCAGTGATCCCTCCGACTGGATGATCGTTCACTCTGGGTTCCCCCGGGGGCGACTCTGGTCAGTAGTGTAGCATGTCTGCACCCTGGCAGTGACTCAGTCTTCTCTCTCTGGTGGCGATGGGCAGACGTGCCTCTCTCTGGCTTCCGCCCATCACACTCCTCTTTCTTTGTCCTGTAGCACTCACTCCCTCAGCTTTTTGCCAGCTGCAGTCTCTCAAGTCTCTCTCTTGATCGAGATGTATGAGCATAATGTCCCATTATGCTCTCCTTTTACTAGTCTCCTTTGATTGGCCCTCAGTTATGGCCAATTGGGGAAGAAACAAAATTGGCAGGAAGCTGGGCGGGGTAACCTAGTGAGGGCCGCCATCCAGTGCCGCCCAAGACATTGTGCTGCCTGTACCAAGAATGAAATGCTGCCCCCCCCCCCAAAAAAATTACGCCCACCAAAATGCCCCACATCCATTATTTTATATCATGATAACTAAAGTGGACCTATCATGGCTCTATACATGTATATATGAGTATACAAAGGACCTGTTATGGCTCTATTCATGCAATTAGCCCCACAGTGGAGTGGAGAGCAGAGCTGGCGGAATGGGATGGTGTGCGGGCGGCAATTTGCTGCCCCCCTGAATGTTCTGCCTGGTACAATGGTACCATCGGGTCCCATGGTAGGGCCGGCCCTGCTGCCATCTCTTCTCCCTGACCGGAGAAAGAGGGGGACGAGTGGGAGAAACCTCTGACAGCCCGCAGTTTGCCTTTCTCTTGTCACAGCGCCGCTGAGTTTTGTGCTGAACTGAGCAGGGAAAAGAGCCCGCAGTCACACTACAATGATGGGGGCTTGACAGCACCTTGATGGTGTCACCCCTCTGGCGGGTGGCACCCCGGGTGCGGACTGCCCGCACCCCTATAGCGACACCAATGTGCTGAATGTAACAGTGACGATCTGATCCCTGATTCCAGGGGGGGGGGGGAACTTGACCCCCCTTGCCCCTACCTGCGGACGCCCATGCATATAGATAGACCAGAGAGTTGTTGCATGAGTAAGTAGTTGGTTGTGGTTGTTGGATAACACTGCATTTTACTGTAAATCAATATTGCATATTAATAGACACAGCAGGCTAATTTTAGAGTCACAGGAAATGAGAATATTATGTGAAAAAAAATGTGTATTTATTTATACGTGTGTGTGTGTGTGTGTGTGTGTGTGTATTTTTAAACATAATTTGCACCTCTGCTTCCAACTCATTTATTTAGATCAAGGTTGGACATGTCCCGTGCCGGCAATAAATGCCTCTGCACATATTCTGCTTTGCAGTACAATTTGATTATCGCAGCTTTATAAATATTTCTGTCTTTAACCATTTAATAGCCATGGGGTAAAGACACAAATGGCTTTTTGAGTGACAAGAGCCCTGTCCGTGTCATGAAGAGTTCATCTGACCATTTACACCATTTGAAATACCCTACGGGTCCTACAAATACCAATACGACTTGTTTGAAGCAGAGGGCAGGACAAGCCACCGCCACACTCCACCTTATGCCCGCTATAAATATCCCATATATGAGCAAGGTATTTTACTCTTGACATTTATTACCTCCCGTACATCCCCAGAGCCCCAGGGGAGATGAAGCAATCTCATCTTATACAATTACTGGCCACAAGTAAGACAAAGAACTGACAGGGAGGAGGTATGCACATAAAATCCTATATTACACTATTCATTTCCTTAAGCTTTATTAAATCTTTTTTTTTATTTGAAGACAAGAATATTTAAAACATCAGACAGCAGACTGTACTTGATTACAGGATAGGAGAAAATTAGGGGGAAAAAATAAATGGGAAGTTTATTGGGAGATGCAGATACAGCGGGTGAAATAGTATTCAACTCGCCACAATTTTTCTAGGTAAATGTATTTCTAACAATTCTATTGGCATGACATTCTCACCACAGGTCAATAACAACCCATGTGTAAGAGTCCAGGGCTTACTATTCATGTACCAATGGCACTTTGCCGCAAGAGGAAATCTGTGCCAACTGAGCATGTGCCAAAGACGCCTCAGTGCGCCAACCCCAAAGTACCCTATCCCCATTTTGATAAGGACAGGGCCTCTTCCCGACA
This sequence comes from Rana temporaria, assembly GCF_905171775.1. Classification (NCBI taxonomy): domain Eukaryota; kingdom Metazoa; phylum Chordata; class Amphibia; order Anura; family Ranidae; genus Rana; species Rana temporaria. The sequence continues at coordinate 26,638,028 of NC_053500.1, read as the reverse complement.
ACCCTGGCCGTTGTACCCCCCATACTCATTCACCTAGGGTGGGGGCCGGTATCTGGGGGCCCCCTTATTAAAGGGGCTCCCAGATTCCGATAAGCTCCCCGCCCGCAGACCCCGACAACCAACGGCCAGGGTTGTTGGAAGAGGCCCTGTCCTTATCAACATGGGACAGGGTACTTTGGGGTGGGGGGGGGCTGCAGGACTCCTCCCTGCCTCAGAGCACCCACTCCCCCCCCCATGTTGAGGGCATGCGGCCTGGTACGGCTCAGGAGGGGGGGCACTCGCTCGTCCCCACTCCTTTCCTGACCGGCCCGACAGCGTGCTTGCATATGGGTCTGGTATGGATTGTGTGGGAACCCTCATGCCGTTTTTTTCGGCGTAGGGGTTCTCCTTACAATCCATACCAGACCTAAGGGCCTGGTATGCCCCTGGGGGGAACCCATGCCGTTTTTTTATTAAAAATTTGGTGTGGAGTTCCCCCTCATGATTCATACCAAACGCCGCGGTTAGAATTGGCGGGAATCCAAGTCGGATCTCGCCGAGAAAGGGAGCGAGATTGACACAATATCGCGGTCACCTACTGTACCTGGCCACCTAGTGTAAGAAGAGAAAAGTGCAACAAGGCCAATCTTTAAGGGAGGAATCAATAGATCTCTAACAATCAACCAGGATAACTACTCCTGGCAAGTAAATTTGTGAGGAGCAACCCTGCCTAAACTACAGGGTGCTACACTACTATAACTACAAATATAATATGCCTAAGCTCCTGAAAAAGCATTCATTACAATGTAAAGCTGATCTACAGCACGCCTCCTATTAGTCTACGTTAGGGGTCCCCAACCCGCAGCCTGTTTACCGGCGGGCCGCAAAGTCTGCGCTATATGAGGTGCAGCAGCGGCGGGTGAACAGAGAGATCGCCGCCATCGCCTCCCTTCCGCCCACACAGCTCCGCCACACTTCCGCCCACATAGCCCTGCCGCTACACCGTTGGGGTTGAAGCAGGCGAGCAGAGAGATGACATCATCTCCCACTGCCCGCCCCGCATCACCACTGTTCTCTCTCATGCGGAACTCACTGTGCTTGGTGACAATTTGCATCGAGGAGGCAGGAGACAGTGGCATGTGGCAATCTGCATCTGGTGGCATGTGCAATCTGCATCTGGTGGCATGTGGCAATCTGCATCTGGCGGCATGTGGCAATCTGCATCTGGTGGCAAGTGACTGTGGCAATCTGCATCTGGTGGCATGTGGCAAGTGACTGTGGCAATCTACATCTGGTTGCAATCTGCATCTGGCGGCATGAGAAAATCTGCATCTGGTGGCATGCGGCAATCTGCATCTGGTGGCATGTGGCAATCTGCATCTGGTGGCATGTGGCTGTGGCAATCTGCATCTGGTGACAGGCACCGTGGCAATCTGCATCTGGTGGCATGTGGCAAGTGACTGTGGCAATCTACATCTGGTTGCAAGCTGCATCTGGTGGCATGTGGCAATCTGCCTTTGGTGGCATGTGGCAATCTGCATCTGGTGGCATGTGGCTGTGGCAATCTGCATCTAGTGACAGGCACCGTGACAAGCTGCATCTGGTGGAAGATTCTGCATTATGGTGAGTTTAAAATATATACCCTTACTGATATGCCTTGTTCTCCAGGTCCAAGACTTGATTCCAGTTTTGACCAAATTTTACCTTGTACATTTTTTATAAATTTTTTGATGTCACAATGTAATGTATACGATTTCCTATCATCTGTGCCCAGTCTTGCCACACAGAGTTAATCCAGCTCTGAGCAATCCTCTTTTATTGTTTAGTAAAATAAAACGGACTTACAGAGAAAAACCTTAGTCTGTTCCGTCACCCTTGCTGTGAGTGACAGATTATTTACATATCTCATTCACTAGCCCGGAGACAGGCATTATTTTTTAATTCCCACCCCCACTCCTTTTCTGAAGTCATGTGGTTACTTTTCTGGATTTTGACTGGATGTTAGTGATCATAGCAGAATTTAGTGTAAGGAATACACAGGAAAAAATGCATGTTGACAAGGAGAGTGTAGAGGAGGGGGGGGAGTCTACTGACATCACGACTCCACCCACCGAGCTCCAGACAACAGATCCACCCACAGAATCTGCAGTTTTCAGTTCTTATAACAGACAGAGGGGAGACATTTGACAGGTAAGGATACATGCAGGAGGCATCTATATCCTTTAGATCAGCACTATGGCAGGAGTTTATAAAGGATGAGAGTGGGTTTACATCCACTTTAAAGGCAGCCATGCGGTTATTTATCATTTATTTGATTTCTTTATTACTCAAAAAATCCCTTCTACTACCAAAAGAGAATAGCAGGTAGCATTTAAAATGAATGGTTACAAAAATGTAATCCTCACAGGTCATAAATCTTATATACAGACTAGACATTTGTATTTATTTACCCAGGATCTGCAAATCTCTTGTGATATCAATCTGCCAGCCAATGTGCTGCAATACAGAACATTGCTTAGCAGCTAAGCATTCTAATTTTTCCTGTCGTCATGAGAAGGGATCTGTGTGGTGGTGGCGGTGGGCGTCTGTAATATATTTTCCCTTGAGAAGAATTGAGCTCACCAACTCTATAAGCTGAAAGACAGATGGACTAGTCAGCATCTCAAGGCTGCTAATGTCCTTTATCTATTAGGATGACAATGAAGCTAACAGGTCAAAGTAATAATCACAGAGCCTCACGGATCGATGGACCGTTTTCATCGGACGAACCGATCGTGTGTGGGCCCCATCGTTTTTTGTATCCATGGGTGAAAAGAAATAGAACATGTTTTAAATTTTTCCTATGAAAAAAAAAAGCAATAGAAAAAAATTATCGTCTGTGTGGAAGTCCATCGGTCAAAAATCCACGCATGCTCAGAATCAAGTCGACGCACGCTCGGAAGCATTGAACTTTTTTCAGCACGTCGTAGTGTTTTACGTCACCGCGTTTTGGCACGGTCGTATTTTTGACTGATGGTGTGTAGGCAACCCACATTTAAAAATATACCTTTTTCTGCTTTTTTTTTTTTAAGACCAACAATTCCTAAAACTACTGTACATTAAGGCTGGTAATTCGATTGCATATCTACAATTTTTACAGTTCATTTCCGCTCAGACTAACACTTTATAAAATCTATGTTTCACAGATTGATTTTTCACAGTAGTTCACACAATCTATAGACTCGATTTTTGCCTCAACGTTTTTCATGAACAGCGTTCACTCCCTTAGGGGGGGTATTGTCAGTGGAAATAGATCCAGCCAATTAAATACAATGACCTTACTATTGTGTGGGAAATAATCTTAACTGCCTTGATGGGGGGGAAATAGGTGAAACCTGACAGAGGACTTTCCTCCAATGGTGGCCCATACTTGATGCTTAGGGGATGACCAAACTCCAGGCCAAAAAGTATTCTATGTTGATCTGCGGTGGCTCAACGCGATTGGCACTGCGCTGACAAGCCATTCACCCCTGCAGCTAGGGGTTCGGATCCTGGTCTCGGCTACATGTGAATTGAGTTTGGTGGTCTCAGCCCGGCTCCCGGTGGGTGTGCTATGCGAGGTAAGCCTGCGCTTAGTACGCCCACCCCCTCCCACAAAAACCACCACACTTACACGCACTCGAAATTGGGTTTACATGCACGCACTTTGACCACGCTGTCTCTAAAAAGAGAGGCAAAGGACTAACAGGGCTGGTTGAGCGGGCTAGATCCTCTCACTCCCGTTAGGCTTCAAATAGGAGCAGGTAGGGCGGGCTATGTGGGAGGACCCCCTCACACACCCGCCATTGCCACCCGGGGCATGGAGAAAGGTGTCAGATTGCCTCTGGGGGAGGCCTGCCTACTCCCAACTCCTGCAGTCCTGCTCCTCTCTCGAGTACACGTACAAAAAAAAAAAAAGTCTTCTATGGTATGGAAATCTTCAAATATCCTTTTGATACAGTAGAATCAAAATCGGTTTAGATACTCCAAAATGCCCAGCTTCCAGTAGCTCCAAGAGGGGGAGGGGGACAAATGAGGAGACAAAGCTATCTCATGCTATACTTCTCTCAGCACTCAAAGGGGTTGATTTACTAAACCTGGAGAGTAGGGATTGCCCGGGACTGTCCCGCAATTGACATGTCTGTCCTGGGTCCCGGGCACCTTCTTTCCGGGACAATACAGTGTCCCGGAATGAAAAAGAGGACACAGCCACCCCCTACTAACTAGTAACTACATTTCCGGAACTGGTTGCTAGGACCAGCGCTGCCTGGCATCTTGCAACCAGTGACAATTTACTCTGACAGTGAGGCCAGGAGTGAGGCCTGCACCTAGTGCTGCACTGCTGTCCCCACCCACCTCAGCACCTCCTGCTTCTTCGGCACCCAGCGGCAAGCAGCAGGGACTGGTCTGATGTTCACTCTCCAGATAGTGACGCCACTTCTTTCCTTCAATGCATGTGGCTCATGCAGAGGGAGTAACAGCAGCACTGCATCTGGTGGCAAGTGGCACATTCACCTGACAAATAACCCGCGGCCAAATTCCCCATCAACCCCCGAGACTACATTTCCCCCCCTCATCTTTTGTTGGGGAAGGTGGGAGAGGGTGTGTGTCCCTGAATGGCAGTTTGGAAATGTGGTCACCCTACTGGAGAGTGCAAAATTCGGTGCAACTCTGCATAGAAACCAATTAGCTTCCAGGGTTTTTGCAAAAGCTTAATTGCAGCTGAAGTTAGAATCTGATTGGCTACCATGCACAGCTGCACCAGATTTTGCACTCTCCAGTTTTAGTAAATCATCCCTAAAGTAACCCTATTCCTCCAACCATTTCCAGCTCACACAATACTGTTGGGTGTTAGATGATTGTTGTTTTAGCTGGCAAATGTAATTTACAATTGATTTCAGCACCATGGACAGTGCTGATAGTTGAAGTTGCAAGACACCACGGCCCGGATTTACAAAGCACTTGCGCCGACGTATCTCGAGATACGTCGCGTAAGTGCAAATATGCGCCATCATATCTATGCGCCGTGCCCACAAACTGAGATACGCTTAAAAATAGGCTTCACCCGACCGACGTAACTTGCCTACGCCGGCGTATCGTGGGCGTATATTTACGCTGGACGAATGTGGCGCTCCCATTGATTTACTATTAAAATATGGAAATGAGGGAGATACGTCGATTCACGAACGTACTTGCGCCCGGCGCATTATATACACGGTTTGCGTAAGTCGTACGTCCGGCATAAAGTTATTCCCCATATATGAGGCGCAACTCATGCAAAGTTATGGACCAGGGAACACAAGCCGTCGTATCTTTTGTCGTTTACGTTGTACGTGAATATGACTAGGCGTAGGTTACGTTCACGTCGTAGGCAGTGATCCGGCGTATCTTAGGGAGTAGTTCCGACGTGATTGTGAGCATACGCACTGGATGCGTCCACGGGACGGCGCATGTGCCGTTCATTATTCGTATCTTTATGGCGCTTGGCCCATCATTTGCATGGGGTCACGCCTCATTTGCATGGCTCACGCCCACTTCCACTTACGACGACTTACACCAAAGAAACCCAGCGCAGATTTGGTGGCAAGTGCTTTGTGAATTCAGTGCTTGCCTCTCTGCTCTGTGTCAGCGTAGCGTAAAGAAGATACGCTATGGCGGCATAAATATGCGCCGATGTATGTGAATCCGGGCCCACATCTGCATGTGTAGGAGCGCTGTCTCCTATGGCAACAGTCTTATGCCCTGTACACACGACCGGTTTTCCTGACATGCCAAAACCCAACGTTTTTCCCGACGTGATGTGGGCTCGACTTACGTATGTGTTCATTTCTGCACACGAGCGCAGAGGGACTGGGCGCTTTAAAAAAAAATATCTTGTTTATTTTACTTCTTATTTTTTATTTTTACACTGTCCTTTAAATGGCTCATTTAAGGCCATTGGGCGGAAGTGACGTTTGAGTTGATGGTGGGCCATCATGCCCCCCTCATCTCCTCCACTACCGACGGATCCGGTAAGTGGTGGCGACCACCAGGTCGGAGCCGGAGGGGGCACCTCTCCCGCCACCAAAAAAGTGATCTTGCTGCGAATCCGCGGTGGAGACTCTTTTACCTTAAAGTGCACAGCCCGCCGTTTAAAAAAATACTGGGGTTATGGCAGATATCCACTGCCATAACAACGGTATTTAATGTCAAAGTAGCGACGTATATCAATGGTGGGCAGCGATTGTAAAGGCTATTTTTTTTTTTAGTTAAACGTAACAAACATGTTATACTTACCTGCTCTCTGTGGAGTAGATTTGCACACAGCAGCCCCGATCCTCCTCTTCTCTGGTCCCTCTTTTGCGCTCCTGGCCCCTCCCTCCTGTTGAGCTCCCCCACAGCAAGCAGCTTGCTATGGGGGCGCCCGAGCCACAGCTCTCTGTGTCCATTCAGACAGGGAGGCACGGCCCGGCCCCACCCCCGTTCTCCCCTTTCTCATAATTGGCTGACTGACTTTGATTGACAGCAGCGGGAGCCAATGGGAGGCTGAGGGGGGCTGCTGCACACAGAAGGATTTTTTATAAGATAAAGATTAAGATTAAAAAAAAACTTCTGCCTTTACAATCACTTTAACGCCATTGAGTTCACTTTCACACAAGACTATTCTGTCTTATTCTAAATATCTACAGCCTTGATTTCCAATTATTTCGATTTCCTGGGGAATTTGTTTTAATGACTTTGAAGCTACCTTTGCAATTAATTACTTTATTAGGTAGAAGAGATATGGTTTAATCTCTGACCCACAGAGCAGCCACCACTAAGTGAAATTCAAGCCCTCATTCTTGTTGCGCGTTTCAGATTTCCTTATTGCTATATATATATATATATATATATATATATATATATATATATATATATCATAATACTGGTAATAAACAGCCAAAGGTTCATTGCAGCTCCTTGAAAACCTACTTAATTTGGCTAAAAATAAAACATTGTCTTGTGGATGAAGAGGCTGTCTGCCTTTCATCGACTAATTAAAGAGCATGCAGTGGTGTCCATTACAAGGTTTACCTTATAGTGCATATATCGGTATATCTGCTGTAGCCATGATTCACTAGAACAAACAGCATGGCACAAAGCTGAGTTATGCTATACTTCTGCAGTCTCTAAAAAACACCCCATTATCAGAAATGTCTCATAGCACTACCACTTACCATTAGTGGTCTGACTCTAGCCTCAGAAATGTGCAGGGCTGGACTGGGACAACACATCAGGGTACAGGGTACAGTGCACATCAGGGCACGGTACAGAGCTCAGCACATCGGAGCACAGCACATCAGAGCACGGGGCACAATGTCGGCAAAACGTGGTAAAAACAGCCGCAAAAATTGCGGAAAGCACTATGCTCAGGTGTGAATGCAGCCTAACTGTGCCAATGCCACAAAAAAGCCAGTGAGGCATGTCAATGTGTTGTTGGGCATATTGTAACTAGTCTTTTTTGTGGAACTTGTACAGTAAACGCTTCTTTCTGGCAACTTGACCATGCAGCTTTTTTTTGTTCAAGTATCATCGTACCACACAAAACAACCACACCATATTTTTCCAGAGCAGCTTGTATTTCTCCTGAGGTTACCTGTGGGTTCTTCTTTGTATCCCGAACAGTTCCTGTGGCAGGTGTAGATGAAATCTTTCTTGATCTACCTGACCTTGACTTGGTATCAAGAGATCCCCAAAGTTTCCATTTCATATTAAGTGATTGAACAGTACTGACTGGCATATTCAAGGCTTTGGATATCTTTATACAGTATATCCTTTCCCATCTTTTCAATGTCGTATTACCTTGTTACGCAGGTCTTTTGACTGTTCTTTTCTACCTCCTCATGGCTCAGTGTCTAGCCTGCTTACTGCATCCATGTAAGAGCTAACAAACTCATTGTCTATTTATACACAGACACTAATTGTGATTTAAAAAGCCACAAATGTGGGAAATTAACCTTTAGATGCAATTTTAACCTGTGTGTGCCAACTTCTGTGTCTGTATCAAGGCCAAACATTCCAGGGTATGTAAACTTTTGACATGGGGCATTTGGGTGATTTCTGTTATCATTATGACCAGCAGGGCAGCCATCACAAATTTTGGGGCCCCTTACACAGCTTTAGGAAGGGCCCCCCTGGAGCAGAGAACCGGGGGGCCCTCCTCTCTCCTCCTGTGAGATGATAAGTGGGGTGGTTGTGGTAAGGAAAGTGTAATCTCTTCTCTCTCCTGCCGCGATATAATAAGCGGGACGGGGGGTTGGTGCTGACGAACAAGTCTTCTCTTCTCTCTCCTGCGGCAAGTTGCATGGGAGGGGCGAGCCGCGAGTTGCTAAAGGTGGGGGGTCAGACGAAAAAAAAAATGGGGGGTTGCGGCCGGGCCCCTTACAGGTGTAATGCCTGTACCCCCCTGATGGCGGCCCTGATACCCAGTAGTTCAGCAGATCAAGCAGGTAGGGGCAGGACAACACGACAGACTAGGAGGCAGTACACAGCACCCCATGTTCTTGGGTTTCCCAGCTGCTGTATAGCAATGTTTAGGCACCTGGACATGTTTGTCAACTGCTTTCTTTCTGCCCCCCCCCCCATCGCCCACTAGTTTTCTATAAAATAGTTCTTAGGTGATTCTTACTACTTTGAAGACAGCAATGCTCAGCTGGAAACGGTGACTGACAATAAGCAGAACTCCTGGCTCTGACAAGCAATTTACACTGCTGAATGCTTGGTAATTACGGCATCATCCACACCTCAATGTAACACGTCCCCGAGACAAACAACACACCAGTCATTATCCATCCACAGCTCAATACTATGTGTGTGTGTGGTTCTTATTTATGTGAAGAAGCAAAACACTGGTCATTAGGAAGCAAGTTTTAATGAAGCTGTTACAATAGGAATTCAATCAAATGTCAGGTTTGAAGAACACTTTTATCACAGTAAAGTGTTTAGAAATGCAGGCATTAACATTGTTAAGATGCTATCATAGGAAAACATGCAGCAATGTTGGACTAGAATATATTATGAAATTAGGGGGCCTTTTCTAATCAACCCCACTTGTTGAACGGGTACTGGTAAGTATTTTTCCATATTACTATGAGGTTTATTTACTAAAGGTGAATAGGCTATGCAAGAGAATTTGCACTTTGCAACGCTTAGTGAATTTAGAGAAGCTGTACTGACTACCATCATCCAATCATGTGCAAGTACAAAACAGAATCTTGATTTACCTGTTAATTCCATAATTTGGAGCACAGTACAGGGCACAGGCTGGATATTCATGGATCCTGGGTTATCGGCAGCTACCTTCATGTGACAGGACACTGATACCCCAATAACCCCACCCCACTCCATGAAACTTCAGTTTTTTAGCAGGCAATGAAAAATAACACAGTAATGGGGGGAGGCTGTCCTTTGTCTTCTACTGTAGACAGTATCAATATATGGTATTTACAGGTAAGTCAAACATTGTTTTATCTTAAAGAGGATGTCCACTAAAAAAAAATATTAAAAGCCAGCAGCTACAAATACTGCAGCTGCTGACTTTTAATACTAGGACACTTATCTGTCCTGGAGTCCAGCGCCATCCGCAGCAGAGGACGAGCGATCGCTCGTCACTCTGCTGGCCAACCCCCCCCGCCATCCTCGGTGAGCGAACCAGGAAGTGAAGCGCTCCGGCTTCACTGTTTGGCTCCCTACGGCGCATCTGGTATCTGCACCCCCCTGAAAGGTGTCAAATGTGACACAGGAGGGGGGGAGGGTTCCGATCAGTGGGAGTTACACTTTAGGGTGGAGCTCTGCTTTAATCATACAGTACAGGACAAAGGCTGGATATTCAGGATATATAGGATGTTCCCAAGCAATGAATCAAAAGGGGTGGGCAACAACAAACAAAACAATCAAGGGTCAAGGATTCAACTCAAGCGTGCCATTGAAAGAAACTTAAGACCAAAAGCTGCATTCACTATGTGTAGGCCTTACAAAGCTAAGCAACAGACAGTTGATGTTGGAATACTAAGAAAACTCCCACCATTCTATTGCAGCAAGTTCATAAAGGTACTGGAGGGACAATATCCTTTAGAGCATAAGTTCTTATAATAAGTTGAATTATGGAACTGGCAATAGTGGACTTGGAAATAGGGTGTTATCAGGGGTGGGCTCAGCCCTTCCTTTTCAGAGCTGGCTGCTCAGCTGTCAGTTAATTGCCACCTCTTGTCTCTCCACAGTGACTCACCTGTTGATGATATCCTGCTTATTAGTCCTACCTACTTAAGTCGTCCAGCTCAGATCATCTCTGCCTTCGTCTTGGTCAACATCACAGAGACTATCTCCTGCGTTCCTGTTGAAGACTTGCTTGGCTGACGTTCCTTCTGGCTCCTAATCCTGCTTCCTGTTCTACTACGTTTATCTCAGGCTCTCTGACATTTTGCTTGGATGACTATACGATCCGGTTCCTGAACTCTGGCTATATTTTGACTACGTGGAAAAATTTTCCTGGACTGCCGCACTCTGATAGGCGATTTATTAAAACAAAATGAACAAAGGATAAAATCCAAAGCTGTATGACATCCAAAAATTCATGCAACACTGCAATCAATGATAGAGAGTGGACATAGGGGACAAAAAAGCTAACATGTTTCACATCATGGATAGATGATGACCAGCTATGACTAAGCATCTATCCATGATGTGAAACATGTTAGCTTTTTTGTCCCCTATGTCCACTTTCTATCATTGATTGCAGTGTTGCATGAATTTTTGGATGTCATACAGCTATGGATTTTATCCTTTGTTCATTTTGTTTCAATAAATCGCCTATCAGAGTGCGGCAGTCCAGGAACAATTATTTTTCCACGATCAGCGCAGAGTCTCCAGCCAATATCTAGCTCTTGTTGCTCCTGCTGCTGCCCTATCTTTGCTATCACTCGTTGCCCTACCTTTGACTTTTTTTTCGACTAGGCTTCTGCTTGATCCCAACCTGCAACAATGTGTCACTGACCTTTGGCTTGTTTACTGCCTACAGTACAAACAAATGGCCACTGCCCCACCTATAACTGGTCTTTGCAGCAAGGAGCACATGGTAGGGTGACACATGTTAACCAAAACCAATAGAAAATTACCAGCTCAACTTACTGACCAGTCTGCAACCAACTGAATTATCCTGTCTAACAGTATGCGTTAAAAACAGGGGTTTCATTTGCACACATTTGCAAATACATGCATAAGCTTCAGAGCCACTTCACGGCACCCCAGTATTATCTGCAGTCCTAGCTTTAAATTTTGAGAGCCTCCACAGTGGAAGAACATATGTTATAATGGATAGGCAAAGGGCAGGTGAGCCTGGAGGGAGCTTACCCCTCCTTAAGGGCACAGGAGCACACTGGACACCCAGCATTTGGCACAATGGCAGCAAAGGTGTCCAGTGCGTCCCCCACCATTATTATAAAAGTACAAACAAATGGTCACTGCCCCCACCTAAAACTGGCCTTTGCAGCAAAGAGCATATGGAAGGGCGACACATGTCAAACAAAACCAAAGAAATTCCCAGCTCAACTTACCTACTAGTCTGCAACAAACCAAATTATCCTGTCTAACAGTATGTAAGCCTTGATGCAAAGGCCAGTTATAGGTGGGGGGCAGTGCATTTACTTTGGAGAAAAAGATGGTATTGATTTTTATGAACCTTCTGATTGAGGAAGTCTTAGCTTGGGCCTGCCCTTATGTAGAACAAAACAGCGCAACATTTTGAGACTTTTGTGACTGGGATGAAAGAAGATGTTTGGATCCTGCCCTACACATTATTATTCAACACTGCAGCATCCAGAATGAATTTAGTTATACACTATAGCATTAATTTCAGTCCCGACAGACTTAGGGAAGCATGTTCTTTAGTCTCATCAGAGAACTGCTCTTTAACCGTTATCATTAGTTCAAAATCTCAGCTATAAGCTCCCAAGTGGCTACAGCCTGATTTGACATATTATTTTTGTTAGATATCTTTATAGTCACAAGCAGATGTTTGTTCTTTCAACATTGTATTGAATATTTGTTGTGCAAATGGTATTTTAGGTTTGATGCTTGAGCTATAGGAGTGTTTTTCTTTCCTATGGGGAACTGTTATGGTGCTAAATGAGGACAAAATATAAACCAGAGCCCAATGCCATCAAATCACTTTTTACCACTTCCCGCCCAGCCTATAGCAAAATGAAGGCTGGGCAGTGGTTGCATTATCCTGACTGGATGTCATATGACGTCCAGCAGGAAAATACCAGTACTATTATCAAAATATGATCTGATATCCAGATAGATGTAAAGCTTCAGGATCCTTTCTGGATATCCGATCCTATTTTGATAATAGGACTGGTATTTTCCAATGTAAGAAAAGAGGATGCCTTACTTGTCAGTTTATTACCCACGGGTCTAACAAAAGCTGTACTAACCTGGGTAAAGAATATGTGATAAGACAATTTGTCACATGTTCTACTGACTTTGTGGTCTATGTGCTGTGGTGTCCCTGTGGGTTCTTGTTCGTGGGTTGCACAATTCGTGCACTACGTGCAAGAATAGGTGATCATCGCAGGCTCATACAGAAGGGCTGTGTTGAGCATAGTCTACCCCGACATTTCCAGAGATTCCATGATAAAGACAGCAAACACCTGGAGGTCTTTGTGATTGAAACCATACCCAAAGGTACACTTACGGCCAACGAATGATTCTCCCTGTTATGTAAATGGGAGGTCTTCTGAATATACATGTTCGACTCCTTGACCCCGACAGGGTTAAATGAGGAGCTAGAAACATGTTGTTTCATCTGAAGTCGCTACACATGTTAGGGCTTGCTTTAAGTTGGGGTAATTTCAGTATTTAAGTGGTTTTATTAACTATCAATTTTCTATATATAGATATATATAGATAGATAAACATCTTTATTGTCTTGCATTTAGTATTATTGTCATGTGGGTTTTTGTTTAGTCAGTTTTTGTTTTTTCGCATTTGTATGATATATTTCTAGATTTCCCATTTAATTAAAGCGGTGGTTCCCCCTTAAAAACAACTTTTTTTTATTCCACTGGCCCCCCACGTTACAATCGAATTAAGGCTATTATTTTTTTTTGTCTGCTGTACATACCTTGATACAGCATATTCACCCGTGCATCCGGGTTGCGAGTCCCGCGGGAGTGGGCGTTCCTCACATGTGTTTGATTGACGTTTTTCGGAAAAACGAGCTCCCCCCCCGTCGCGTAAGCCGCGTCACGATTGGCGAAAGGAGCCGAACGGCGATGCGCATGCGCAGTATAGCGCCGACTCGCCGTTCGGCTCCTTTCGCCAACCGTGACGCGGCTTACGCGACAGGGGGGAGCTCGTTTTTCCGAAAAACGTCAATCAAACACATGTGAGGAACGCCCACTCCCGCGGGACTCGCAACCCGGATGCACGGGTGAAGATGCTGTATCAAGGTATGTACAGCAGACAAAAAAAAATAATAGCCTTAATTCGATTGTAATGTGGGGGGCCAGTGGAATAAAAAAAAGTTGTTTTTAAGGGGGAACCACCGCTTTAATTACCCTTTTTTTTCCCCCCGCCCCATTTTACTTAATTTTCCTCTCCTTTTTTCATTATTTAAAAACCCCCTGGGTGTTACTTCACCTTGACTGGGTCAAAGCGTTAAAAGTGTGAAACGCATCATCGAGGCCACCCAGGATTGTCATCCCCTAAGATCTGGCTCCATTTGCAATCGAGAGGCACCTTTATTACATCTCTCAATTGCCCTGTTGTTATCGTGGTGTCCTTCCACAGAGCGCAAGGGTGATTTGTTATCTTCCCAGGGTGTGGGACCTTTTTCATAATTTCCACTGTACCATCGTTCTAAAGTTTTCCTGGTAGAAGATTCACAGTTCCGGTGTCATAGCACAGCAGTTCCGGTTTTTCAGTTCTGTTTTCCCTCTGCCAGCGTCGCAGCTGGCCTGTCGTCACTGGCCGGCGTGTCATTCGGCGGTTCCTGCAATGCTCACCGCTTCTGTCTCCCCATCGGTCGGATCACCACCTACAGGCCCATTGGAGTGTCCGTCTGACTTTTTCCATCGGAAATTCCGATCGTGTGTGTACGGGGCAGAAGGTATATTGAGTTGGTGAGTGTTTTATCTGACGGGAGAGGAATCACTGGCACCTGGGTGTGGTGTATGATTAGAAGATTTGAACACACATTCAACGTTTGAATTTCAGTTTATGAACTTTATGTTTTATACACCTATTTTTCAAGTGTCACAGGGTGTTTATCTATAAAAATATTAACACTGTTTGTCACTTTTTGGATCTGTTTTGAACAGACTTTTTTGGACATTTTGTTTGGACATTTTAAGCGCCACTTATTTTTGAACACTTATTCACAATTAAATAAATCAGCCTGATAAAATGGCTAACACATTAAAGTATATACTGTATAAGGGATGAATATGAAATGTGTTTAACAAAAACAGATTATACGGTAATTATAACTCACCCATATGTGCAACAGATTATACGGTAATTATAACTCACCCATATGTGCAACAGATGTAACAAACGACAGAACTCTCAACCCTGAGAATAAAGGTAGAACACATATTAAATGAAGTACAGATCTCTGTGTGGGTGCATCTCTTAGAAACACATTCATGTGTATTCCCGTATTATAAGTAAGTGGGAGTGTTGCTACATGGAAATTATAGACATTGGGTGATATAAGGTTGGAATTTTTCTCTACATAATACATATAAAATTAAATATAAGGAGATACATTTGGGAGCTGCCACTGCAAGTCTTGGTTTCACACCTGCCAGACTTTACCATTTGTTCCAGGTCAGTGGATAACCTGGGGGGGGGAGTGTATTTATCAATGAGTTTTGCCCATTTTTTTTTGGTAACCATTTACCCTCATGCATCAAGCCAACTTGGTGGAAATGTTCCCTAGATTCATCTAGTGCAAACTTTTCTCTGACATTCCACAACATTGGAGAAATGTCTGTGTTCGGATCCAAATAGCTTATGTGTCATGGGTGCTCAACCTGTGGCCCTCCAGGTGTTGAGTAACTACAAGTGCCATCATACTTTGGCCGTTGGGAGTCATGCTTGTAACTGTCAGCCTTGCAATGCATCATGGGACTTGTATTTCTGCAACAGCTGGAGGGACACAGGTTGAGCACCCATGCCATATAAGCTATTTGGATCCAAACACAGACATTTTCTAATGTTGTGGAATGTCAGATAAAAGTTTGCACTAGATAAATCCAAGGCAAATTTCCACCAAGTTGGCTTGATGCTTGAGGGTAAATGGTTGTGTCCTCTGCAGAGCTTCCGCCGATGAAGATCGGGTCAGATCGGCTTCCAAAATGGTATGTATACCTAATTATTCTTTACAGGGATAGAGAGGTTAGTGTTGCATCCCTGGTGTCTATAGATGCTGACGACTTTAAGAGTATGGACTAATATAAAAGTATGCAAGGCACTGCGTACAATTTTAAGCAAAATATACTGTAAATGCCAGTAAAAAAATAAGGCAACATTTAGCCTTAACACAACATAAAATTCTAAATTTGTATGACTCACCTAAAGTGATATTCCAGCTATATATAACTAGCCCTAAAACAACCCACTTGTAACACCTAGGCTAACAAACCTGTGTAAGAAAGATGTATATACTTACCTATTTTCAGCCCGCTCTGGTTCGATCACACAATCTCGCCCTGTGTCAGCCAGAAAAATTTCCATTCCCTTCCCATCCTAAAGACTTAACAGGAAGTAAGATGATATCTTTACAATGCAAGGGTTATCCCATTTTAGACAGTTGTTATAGGAACAAGTATCCCTATTATAGGCAAATTCACACTGCGACACAAAGCAGCTGGAATGATTTACCGCTCTGAATTGCCGGCTGCAGTAGGGGGCAGTGTGGGGCATGATTTAGCGCTCCACATGGCTCCTTTTTTATTATTTTTTTTTAAATAAACTTTATGCTAAGTGTACAAAACTTACACTTCATTCACTGCAATGCAGGGAAGCACAATGCGCTGTGCTGCCTTAAATTACAGTGCGATTTAACACAAACGATGTGATAAAATGCAGCATGTTTGCATTTTACTGCAGCATGCTGCAACACAGCACTTGGGACGTTGCAGTGTGAAAGGGACACATAGGAAACATTTGGTAAAGAAAATGTGCTGTGGTGACAGATGTTGTACAATGCAAAGAAAATGTCTGTCACCGCATATAGTGTGAATTAGCCCTATAAGATTTCCCCTCCATTCCCGCTCTTGTGATAAGTCAATTTTTTTTACCTTCACTTCTATTCTCAGTGACATTGGTCATCTGAACAATAAAACATAGTGAATCTGAGTACACAGACAGCAATAAAAACCCAACAGTGATTCTAATGCCTTGTACACATATTGGTGTGTATGTTCCCTAGCAGTCTTCTTGACGAAAATCTGCCCGCAAAAAAATTGAAACCAGCTCTCTTTTTTCTCGTTGTGTTTCCCGTTTTCTACTCGTCGTGAAAAACTGTCATGTGTATGCTTTTCCGAGGGAAAAAAAAATGTGCATGCTCAGAATCAAGTATGCAGCCCAAAAGCAGCCCAAAGGGTGGTGCCATTTGAAAGGAACTTCCCCTTTATAGTCCCTTCGTACATGTTGTACGTCACCGCGCTTTGATCAGACTTTTTTTGCATGAACGTGTGTACGCAAGTCAGGCTGGAGCGGAATCACGTCGGGAAAAACTTTGTTTTTTTTCCTGACGAGAAAAATGGTTGTGTGTATGAGGCATCACACCTCGCCACTCTATTCAAGTCTAGATAAATACAATTTTAATTATGCTTAGAAAAGAGGCCACACTTACATAGTTAGATTGAAAAAAAGACACAAGTCCACCTAGTTCAACCAAAAAAAAACATAATAATAATAATCATAATAATAATAATAATACAATCTCATATACACAAACCTATAC
Source organism: Rana temporaria (assembly GCF_905171775.1). Taxonomy (NCBI): domain Eukaryota; kingdom Metazoa; phylum Chordata; class Amphibia; order Anura; family Ranidae; genus Rana; species Rana temporaria. Next base: position 26,621,038 of record NC_053500.1, on the reverse strand, counting down.
CCACAGTTGATCCAGAGGAATGAAAAAAAAACCCCAGCAAAGCATGATCCAATTTGCTACAGTAGGGGAAAAAAATCCTTCCTGATCCCCCGAGAGGCAATTGGATGTTCCCTGGATATACTTTACCTATAAATGTTAGTACCCAGTTATATTATGTGCATTTAGGAAAGAATCCCGGCCTTTCTTAAAGCAATTTACTGAGCTGACCAGAACCACCTCTGGAGGGAGTCTATTCCACATTTTCACAGCTCTTACTGTGAAGAAAACATTCCATATTTGAAGATGAAATCATTTTTCCTCTAGACGTAAAAAGAGTGCCCCCTTGTCCTCTATGAAGACCTTAAAGTGAATAACTGAACTCCAAGTTCACTATATGGACCACTAATATATTTGTACATGTTGATCATATCCCCCCTTATTCTCCTCTTCTCAAGAGTGAATAAATTCAGTTCCTCTAATCTTTCCCCATAGCTGAGCTCCTCCATGCCTCTTATCAGTTTGGTTGCCCTTCTCTGCACTTTCTCCAGTTCCCCGCTATCCTTTTTGAGAATTGGTGCCCAAAACTCAACTGCATATTTCAGATGATGTCTTACTAATGATTTGTACAGAGGCAAAGTATCTCTCTCTCTCTCTCTCTCTCTCTCTGGAGTCCATACCTCTCTTGATACAAGAAAGGACTTTGCTTGCCTTGGAAACCGCAGCTTGGCATTGCATGCTATTATTGAGCTTATTATCTACCAAAACCCCCAGAACCTTGTCCACTATGGATCCCCCCAGTTGTACCCCCCCCTATTATGTATGATGCATGCATATTCCTAGCCCCCAAGTGCAAAACTTTACATTTATCAATATTAAACCTCATTTGCCACATAGTCGCCCAATTAGACAGAGAATTGAGGTCGGCTTGTAAATTGGAGACATACTGTAAGGACGTTATTCCACTGCATAGCTTGGTGTCATCTGCAAAGACTGCACACACTATGCTAACAGTTATTTGTTTAGTACAAAACTAAATTTATAAATTCACAAATTAGTATTAGCTCAGATATGAACCTCTTACATAACTAGTGATGATAGTTCTCAATTTTTTACTCAGGATTTTATGTGTAGCTGGGGCAGTATATGGAGGAGGTATGAGGGCTTTGTGTCAGCACAACTCTGGCATATTATGAAATGATAGCCGACATTTAATTTGTGCTCTGGCGTCTCACTGTTCTGTAGTGCTGACATGAAATGTTGTGTGGCACTTCATTCATGTGTCTGTAGGAGCCCAGGTTATTAACAGTCTGTTTTTAAACATCCATACATATGAGTCTGCTTATAGGGAAAGAATTGCATCTCTGGGAAATTCTGCCACAGCTGACACTCATTTTTTCAGCAGAAAAAACTATTAAAGCATTTATACATACAGTATGTGAAAGACATAATGCAAGAACATGTAATATCACAAATTATGGGGGTGGTAGTAAGGAGGTAAATAGTGAGAGCATGTGGGGGGGGGGAGCAAAGGGGAGGATAGATAGAGAGAGGGAGGGGAGGAGAGGTGGTGGGAAGAAAGTGAGGGGGGAGAGAGCAAGGGCAGGGTGGAGAGCGAGGAGGAGGAGCGACAGAGTGGGGAAAGTGATAGGGGGAGATAGAATGAGAAGGAGAGAGAAAGTGGAGGGTGACGGGAAGAGTGAGAGAGAGGGGGGTGATGGGGGAGAAGAGAGATAGACAGAGGCCTAAAAAACTGCAATCCAGACAGGAGAAATGATTCTAACAAAGAAGATTACAGCATACAAGTACAAAATTTGAAGTTACAGTAATTGTATAAGGAATATATTCTCAACAAGTTATTGATGAAGTTGGTCTGATGAGTAGAGAAAGGATGTTGGATTAACAAGGAAAAAAGTGGCAGTGAAACCAAATAAGTTTACCAGATCTTTGTAAGAAACTTTTTGACCCAATATTATGATATTAAACAGATTTCGAAGAGAAAATGGTCAGTTTTAAAGAATGTCAGGCTTTTGAGACCTCTTTTACCTGACCGTCCATCATGGTGTAAATTCATTACAACACAAAATTGCCCTTAATATAATTGACCGCTCTAAAAAAAAAAAACATTATTTTTGAGTCTATTGTAACACTGTGTACTGTTACTGTGATGCAGATTCATATTTGACCACAAGATGGCAGTGCTTGGCATCACTGCTTATCATAGTCCAAATACTGGAGTGCAAAGACTGCTGGGATTTGTGTGCTGAAAGCAGACATTGTCACACAGTGGAGCTGAATCTAAACTACAAAGGCCAGAGGCAATCGTCAGGGGCAGAAGCAGAAGCAGAAAAAAGCCCAGGAACACAAGGGGGAGTAGGAGAGAGACGTAAGCTTAGTACACACTATCAGTCCGCCTTTCCTTACTGCTTACAAATACTGCCTGCAGGTTACCCAACTGAGTTAACCTCCTGCTAGGTAGCCTTGGGTAGCTATTATTAATCCAAGTTCAAGTCACATTAGCAAGAAGTTTGTCGCCCAAGTCCATCTTTATTACTTAAAAAAAATTCACCCAGTTCCAGCCTGGGTGAATTTTTTTTTAAAGTCAGCAGCCACAAATACTGTAGCTGCAGACTTTTAATATAAGGACACTTACCTGTCCAGGGAGCCCACGATGTCAGCACCCGAAGCTGATCCGTTCATCGGCTCTGGGTGCAGGCACTGTCATCCTTACTAAGGGAAAAAGGCTGTTTCCTTCTGCGCATGCGCGAGTCTCGTGTCGCTTTCTGAAGGGTTCCGACATTTTCTGGGACACACACAGGTGTCAGAAGGCGATGGGGGGAAGGAGGAGGGCACCACGGAAGTGACATACCTCGCCACGACGCCGTGGGATGGAAGTCCCAAAGAAAACTTAAAAAAGGTATGAAAACAAAAATATCCAAAAACGAATGCTTACAAAGGAGTTAAATTTTTGTCTCGAACTCCACTGTAAAGGGAAATACACCTTACAACCTTCCCCCTACCCCCTCTCTGTCTTTAAAAGATTCTCGTCTCCAAACCATATATCTTAAGTTGAAACTCTGCCTTCTATTAACCAGAAATCTGCAAATTACCTGGTCACCACAAAGAGGAATTATCCTGATTTTTCACATCTTAAAGGGACCACACCTTTCACTGCATGCCAACTTAAGGGCCCCAACAAAGTCGGCTGAAGAACCAGCCTGCATAGGTGATTTGACAACACTCCTATTGTGTAAGCCTAGACCCTTCAGACTTAGGACATACAAGTGAGTTAGCCTTAATTTCTTGCTACTCTTTTATCTCACTTGTGGAGTATCTCCCAGCCTAAGGGCTACTGTTTATATTCTCAGTCCTACAGGACTGGTGGGCAGGCTTTAAAAGGGTATTGCACTGTATTGAATTGTTCCAGTGCTGAAACGTATTGTTTGCCATTAACTTCTGCCAACTGTTGAAATACTACTGTACACTTTGTTGATTTCAATACAACCTACACCTTTACTTAATAACAATGTGTAAGTATTTTACTTGTGTGACATCCGGGAGACTCCCTAGCCAAGGTAGTTCAGTGTCAGCAGTGATGGACCTCTACCTAGAACCCAATCATAAACAAAAGACCCAAATATACTCCTGCAGTGGTAGTGCTACACTATGAAAGGATTTTATTGCTGGAAGTGTACAGTTTGCAATACCAATAAATTTAAAGAGAGCAAGATTTCATTCACAACAGACTACTAAGTCTTATGATAGCAGTTTTCTCATAATATGTTCTTCGAAGAATGTTGTATATGTGATCCAATGCCCATGTGGTATGCAATATGTGGGATGCATGGTGCTTATGCTATTTGTGTGTCTGAAGAAACATATTGCTTATATTAAGCACTGCTTTACGGGTCACAATGCCAGGTGTCATAATAAGGACCCTGCAGGCTCCACAATTCTAGCTATAGATATATTTACACCTCATTGGAGAGGCAGTCAAGGGAAATTTCAAACTTAGAGACACATTCGATTTACAATTTGAAAACATATATCTCGTTTGGACTAAACATGGAATGGGATGTGAATTGTTTCATTAACAATAGTTTAATTCTCTCCCATTCATGTTTACCCCCTTTTTCAAAAATGTTTTTATTTTTTATTTTTTCACAAGTTTTGCAAATATAATTCTGAATTACAATTGTATAAATTCTTCCTTTTTCTGGCCCTTCCCTCTGAATTTTTAACATCTATCTAATATATATATATATATATATATATATATATATATATGTATATGTATCAGTAGATATGCCGTCGTAAGTCCGAATGCACGTCGTCTTATATTTAAGCATATTCTGGAAACCAGATACGCTTAAATTTGGCTAAGATACGACCGGCGTAAGTCTCCTACGCCGTCGTATCTTATGTGCATATTTACGCTGGCCGCTAGGGGCGTGTACGTGGGTTTATGTGTCGAATATGCAAATGACCTAGATACGCCGATTTACGAACGTACTTGCGCCGATACGCTGTTTACGTAAGTCGTTTTTCCGGCGTAAAGATAAACCACCAAAAAGATGGCGCAGCCCATGCAAGGTATGGACGACGGAACAGCCGTCGTATTTTACGTCGTTTGCGTAAGCGTACGTGAATGGGGCTGGGCATAGGTTACGTTCACGTCAAAAGCAATGAGTATTTGCGACGTGATTCTGAGCATGTGCGCGCATGTGCCGTACCAACGGCCCTCATTTACACGGGGTCACAGTTAATTTAAATGAAGCCTGCCCACTACATGCCTATTTTGAATTAGGCGGGGTTACGCCGGGCCATTTGCGCTACGCCGACGTAACTTAGGGAGCAAGTGCTTTGTGAATACAGTACTTGCCTCACTATGTTACGTCGGCGTAGTGCAAATGGGATGCGCTACGCCGCCATAAAGATACGCCACTATACATGAATCTGGCTAATAGATTTTATTATTGTGTGTAAATTTTGTTTTCGTTATTTTTTTAATTGTGTTTTCTATGATCTTATAATACGTTCGCAATCGACAGTGGTGATATTAAAGTTTTTGGTGCTGAAATATAATTTGGACACAAGTAAAGCATATAAGGCTCAGGTAAATAAATAGCTAAAGCGTGATGACCCAAAGAGGCAAGTGAAAACAAATGCCAACATGCTCTGAATGCTGAGCTTTGGCATTGCCCTCTTATCGCAACAAGCTGCCCTAGGCAGTGGCCACCAACTGCTTTATGAAAAATATTTTACTGCCTGGAAAACTAGTAAGAAAATACATGCCTGTCAGGGCTCCTTAGCTCGAGCTGATTTCCTAAGGCAGCAATAAACCAACAGCGATGAAAGGAATATTAGTAAACATGTCATTAACATGTTAACATAAAATATCTGTGAAAAAATGTATAATTTTTGTAAGGAGTATTTTTGATACGAGAACCTGCCAGGAACTCCTTAAACTTATTTTGGTGTGCGCAGTAAATTTTTTAAAGAAGATTGCAAACTAGACATCAATTATCATTTCTCTCCCACCCCAGAGAATTTGCACACTTCATCACATGATACAAGAAAGGAACACCGGAAGAGTGGTGAGGAAATAGAAACAACAGCTGTCCCTACTGTAGCAACTCTACATTCTCTCCCCGTTTCACAGACAGCAGAGCCTGGCAGAGACTGTCTAGACTGGCATCCTGAGCCTGGCAAGCGTAGATGATGTATGTATGCGGACAGGAAAAATGCCAAACCACACATGCTGTTTTTGTATACAAACACCTTCAGCAGTGCAAACACTTTTATGCTCTTAAATGATCCTATGCCCACAAACACAAGATGCTTTACAGAAAAACCCACTGCAGCAAGAAAACAGAAGCGCATTGCCCTGCAGACAAAACAGACAAGCTACGAAAAAGTATCCCTGCTAGATAATGTTTGCAAGCCAATATTGATCAGAATTTGATTGACTAGCAGAGGCCCCCTTATTTATCATCATTTACCGACTTCCTGACCAGGCCATTTTTTGCAATACTATATAAAAAACAGGGTGCAATCAGCGCAAATATATAGATCAAAAAATGATGATATTAAAAGTGTATTTATGTGATACAGACCCCCAGGGTTCAGATCACTGGTAATGCCAGCTGAACACTAAGGGAAATTCGCAAAAATCCTAAGCAAGTAAAAAATAAAATAGAAAAAGTGCAGCGCAAAACTCAAATATATAAATTATACTGGTATACTCAAACACCAATACCATAAGTGTGAATATGAATATGCAGAAAAAATTGAAAAAAAAATATATAAAAAATTAAATACAATTCAAACAAACAGTCCAAAAGTCCATAAGTGTCAGAAGATGAGTGAATTAAACGAAAATAAATCTCCACCACGTGACAATCCACCAAAATTTTGAAGTGATCCCTCCACCGTTGTAGATGGCTACTCTCACCTTCATATATGGACCACTGAGTTAACAGATGGTCAATAAAGCAAATCAAATAGGCAGGTCATGAACAGGAACCAGGCTGATGTATTAGATCCTCATAAGACAACCAAACCGCAAAGGACAGGTGCATGTAAAGAGATAATCACAGACTAAGTGCTCACTGTTGCAATGTGTGGATTTATTCTTTAAAAGAAGCAAAAGTCAGGCTACTCACATTTGGCCAGACAAAAAACGACATGAAGTAACAATCTTTAGGAATGAACAGCAGATGAGCGACGTGATGTTTCGGTCTCGGTGGTTTAGGAGCCTGAAACATCACGTCGCTCATCTGCTGTTCATTCCTAAAGATTGTTACTTCATGCCGTTTTTTGTCTGGCCAAATGTGAGTAGCCTGACTTTTGCTTCTTTTAAAGAATAAATCCACACATTGCAACAGTGAGCACTTAGTCTGTGATTATCTCTTTACATGCACCTGTCCTTTGCGGTTTGGTTGTCTTATGAGGATCTAATACATCAGCCTGGTTCCTGTTCATGACCTGCCTATTTGATTTGCTTTATTGACCATCTGTTAACTCAGTGGTCCATATATGAAGGTGAGAGTAGCCATCTACAACGGTGGAGGGATCACTTGAAAATTTTGGTGGATTGTCACGTGGTGGAGATTTATTTTCGTTTAATTCACTCATCTTCTGACACTTATGGACTTTTGGACTGTTTGTTTGAATTGTATTTAATTTGTAATATTTTTTTTTTTTTTTTCTGCATATTCATATTCACACTTATGGTATTGGTGTTTGAGTATACCAGTATCATTTATATATTTGAGTTTTGCGCTGCACTTTTTCTATTTCATTTTTTGCAATACGCCACTGCGTCGCTTTAAAGGCGTCGCTTTAAAGGACAATTTCACGGCTGTGCCATGTTGTACCCAAACTAAATTGATGTCCTTTCTTAACCACAAATAGAGCTTTCTTTTGGTGGCATTTGATCACCTCTGCGGTTTAAATTTTTAAACCGCATCCCATCCAGCCCATTCAGGTGTTTTACAACAACGAATAAACACTTGCTGTTGAAACACTGATCCCCAATCCAGCCAATCAGAAGCAGGTGTGAGACCCGTTTTGTCCAAAAAGAGAAGACTCTCGATTGGCGGGTATGATAAAGTTTGAAACACAAAATCATAAATGATAATATAATAAATAACTATAAATAATTATAACAAATAATAATGTAATTATAATAACAATTATTCAATAATGTAATCAAATCAAATACACTGAAAATTGCTCAGTTGCAGAATCGTTGCTGTCATTACTTTCAGTGTTTGATAACGAATTTCCCCACAAAACACTATCGCTCAATTCCGCAAGTGATTCTAATTTATTATTGCTGTTTTCTAGCTGGTCTAAAACCACTTTTGACGTAAACAGACACATTTGGTTGCTATGGACAATCTACAGTTTCCAGGCAGAAAGAACAGTTTTTATAATATAAAAGTGCATGTAGGGCACTGGGCAGACCACTAGGAACCGCGGGCATTGTGTTTGACACCTGTGTCTTAGATTGTACGCTCTGAGGCCGCGTACACACGACCGGTCAAAACCGATGAGAATGGATCGAGGTTCAGTTTCATCGGTCCAAACCGACCGTGTGTACGGCCCATCGGTCTTTTGTCCTTCGGACCAAAATTTTAAAACTTGATTTAAAATCGAACCGATGGACCGCTGATTGATCGGGCCAAACCGATGGTTAGTACACAAAAGCATCGGTTCAAAACCCGT